>NC_056726.1:849548289-849848289 GCF_019279795.1 Protopterus annectens | reverse complement strand
TGACTGAGATGCTTCACAAGGGCCTGTCCTTTTCTTCCATAAAAATCCATGCCTCATCCATTTCAGCTCATTACAACACAGAACCTCCCCTCTTCTCTCATCCTATGCTAAAGCAGTATCTTAGAGGGGCCAAAAACTTAAGACCACCCAGGAGAGCTCCAACCCCTGCCTGGGACCTCAATTTTGTATTGGAAAAAATCACTCTTCCCTCCTTTCAAGCCAGCTGCTACTGCAGACTTAAAATTTCTCTCCTGGAAAACAGCTTTCCTTTTAGCAGTCCCTTCAGCTAGAAGGATTTCTGAATTACAGGCTCTTATGGCAGTAGAGCCTTTAATTATTTTTCATGCAGACAGGGCGTCTCTCAGGACCAATCCATCCTTCATGCCTAAGGTGGTATCCAGTGTGGCTCTTAATCAGACCATTCATTTGCCAACTTTCTTTCCCGAACAAGGGGGAACGGATTCTGCATTCATTGGATGTACACAGACAACTTAGATTTTAAACAGGATAGAATCTCAAAGAAAATCTGAACAACTACTGGTGGCATTTGCTGTAGGGGCAGAGGGAAAGGCTGTTTCAAAGCAGACTATTTCCAAATGGATAAGCCATTGTATTAATTTCTGCTATATGCACCATGGTAAAACTATCCCCCAGGGGATCAGATCTCATTCCACCAGGGCTGCATCTACTTCTACAGCCTTTCTCAGAGGTGTTCCTACCAGAGACATTCTAGAAGCTGCTACCTGGAGCTCAGTTCATACGTTCAGCAAACATTACCATTTACCTTTCTTCTCTAAATCCAGAGCTAGCTTTGCCTCTGCTGTCCTGCAGGGCCTTATAGCTGGTCCTAATGCTGTATAAATCCATCCTCCCAACCATAGCTTTGGGAATCTACCCAAATGTAATGACTGCAACAGTGAAAACACTAAGAACATTACAGTTGTGTACACTTACTATAAATGTAGATGTTCGAGTGTATTCACTGTTGCAGTCCTGGTTACCCTCCCTCCAACCCCCTGTTTTTTCTCTTACTATACCTCTTCTTTCCTTTACTATGCTTAAAAGCCTTTTTGGTGTATTTGCTTTTGTTTGGAGGTATATTTTTGTGTTTTTAATTACTTAAATATTTGGCTCCCCCATATGGGGAGCACCTGACATCTGGGGCAAGAAAAACTGATGTAATGGCTTCGGCTGCATGTTGTATACCCCTGACGTCATGGAAGAAGGGACAGCAACCGATGCAGGACCCAATACTTTGTTAACCTGCCAGCAGATTACCCAAATGTAATGACTGCAACAGTAAATACACTCGAACATCTACATTTATGGTAAGTGTACACAACTGTACTTTTCCTAGCACTCTCACACTTCACATTCATAATGTGGAGAGAGGATTAGACCAGTGTTCAGCCTGATGAAGTCATGGCATTAGGTGAGACAGAAGCGCTGAATTGAAGTAAATTTTCAGGGTGGGAAGCACCTATTTTGCTTTACATTCTTTTTGAGTTATTTGTCTTTTCTTGGAGAATAAATCTATGGCTTGTGTGAGATTGCTTTTTTGTTACATGGTCATTATTATTTTCTACAGATTTCGAATTTCTTTTAACCTGATATACGCTATGCAACAGTGCATCTACTGTACCTTTTGTCAGAAGGGCTTGTGATAAAGGTCACTGCATAGTAATATGCATTGTCAAATGTGATTTCTGATGCATTTGTGAATAATGTAGAGCAAGACTATGTTACAGATAATTGCAGATAAAGATGTATATGGTTTTCAGCAGAGTTTTGTTGCTTAACTCCTTTTTTTTTCTTCAGCCTTCATTTGTAGGATAATGACTTGAAAATGGTTTCCTGTTATACCCACGTGATACTGAAATGGCTGGAACACTTGAACAGTTCATGGGCTAATGAAGACAGTGAATTTGTTGCCACTCGTGAGGGTGCTTCTGTATTTTACAACAGACTTCTTGAGAAGAAAGAGGTATTTGAAATATGCCAGCCAGTCCAGGACCTCATTGGGCCAACGTTTCCAGATTTTGAGCATCATGATTGTGCAACAGAAGAGCGTGAGCAATATGTAACTGCTGCCCTTCAGAGTCAGTTCCACCTTGCTTGCCGAATCTTTGGAAACTTGCCTTATTCTGTTGTGCTGCAGCAGAGACTGATTTCTCTGCAAAGAATTTACTATGCACTTTCTAGTAAATATCACAGTCTGTTCAGAGTGGGACCACAGTTACCTCAAAGGGATGCCGAAAGCATTCATGAGTTATGCGTTGCTAACTTTCCTCAGAAACCCACTATTAAATCTGGAACAGAAGTTCTTATTGAAATGGGTGTTAGGACAGGACTCACCCTTTTGTTTGCATTGTTTCAACAGAGCTGGAATCGAACACAACTGGATTCCAGTCTTGGCTTGTGTAGTGAAGTCTTGGATACTGCATCTTTAGTGCTGAGTTCCCTACCTCCCCTATCCTTGGCTAATGAAAATAATATTCCTGTGGTTGGGCTTGATTGCTTAAATCAAATAACCATCTTTCTGAAGAAGATGGCCTTGTCTGGTTCTGGAGCAGACTGCACTGGGAAAAGACTTGCTGCTGAAGTCCTGTTGAAGCTTGCTGTCCAAAGAGGGAAACTGCGATTCTTGTTTGACTGGATTGAGATGGCCCTAGCAGCTACACCAGTATCTGCTTTTAATAAACCATCTCTAGCTTCAGGACAGGAAGGGATGATGAGCTGTGACTGTTTACAAAGTGCCTTGCAACAGATGAGGCAGTATTCAGTAAGTAAGACTAAATATGTAGGTGCAGATTGCCCTTTGTTTGTATTCATTTTATTTTCTGTTTTAGAAAGCAGAAGTATTCATTTGTACTGAAAGACTACATTATGTATCTATCTAATTACAACTGGTATTCTGGTTTATTAAATTCTCCTCAAAGAACGCGGCTATATAGTATGTACAGTACTGAGGATAATTCTGAGGTATAACATTGTGTTCTACATTGGCATGTGAAGCTGGAGTAATGTTTTAAAGTTTCTTGTAGTACAGTTTTGTGTTTGCAGAGATGTGTTTCTTTTGATGACCTCTTTAGTCATAGATATATCTGCACTTCAATAACTTTAAACTGTTGTTACGTAATACTTTGCACAAGTTTGTAGCTCTTGTTATTTAGTTAAAGGGGTTTTGTTGAGGTCTATGGGTGCATTGCAGCATCTAATGCATTAAGTGTTACTATGCAGTTGTGCTGTCCTCATTTCACAATTATATGAGCCATTTTTTTTTTTAATAAAAATCTTCATACACTTGTTATTAAACCACGACATAAATAAAGTTTGAGTATGCCTTGTGATGTCACTATAGGAATGACGAGAGTTCTGCCCATGGATGTTAATGTTCTTGTCTTTGCACATGAGCGGCAGTGCACATGAAGTCGTTCTTTCCCTACAGTGATGACAGTGAGGTTAAAGTTAACTTACTAAATTCAGTGTCATCACAATAGGGAAAGTGCTATTTTCAAAAGTTTTTTTTTTTGACTTGCAAAACAGTGGCTAAAAACCTTCATTAGTTTTATGAAACTGCTGTTTTGCCACATTGTGTACTGCATGATGTAGTGCAAAGGTTAAGAAAATACTTATGACCAATCCACACTAATGTTGATTCACCCAGTGGTTATGGAGATACGACAAAAAGGGCAGTTGAAAATACTGTATACCATTAACCTATATGGGAATTTTGTCAAGTTTTATTCTGACTGTTTCTTCAAGAAACAATATGGTCCTTTTCACATTGTGCATTTTTTTTCCTGAGGAAGTTCATTGTTAAAGCTCAGTGAAAAATGCTAGATGATTCAATAATTTCATACATTTTAATGACAAAAGATTATTTTGTTTTGTTTGTTGGAGCTGCAGTCTGTGAGTAAAGTGAGTTGGTGTCTAAATGCAACAGTACATCTTTGGTGAATGCAGCATTTGTTTATTACAGTGGCTGAAATCTAAACTTCAGTTCTTTAACCAACCTTGTCAAAATCTTTGAGAGTCAAGCCTGTATTCCCATGTTACTTTTTAGTGTGTGGCAGTTGTATTTTTTTGAGATTGTGATGTCCCCACCAAGGAGCCTCAATCCTCACCACTGACACTGGAAAGGGATGTTCACTTAGAACAAAAATGGATATACCAATATTTCCAGATGAAGTTCTCTGCATCAAGCACAATTTCCTTTAAGAGCATATAGGGAGCGCACTCAGCCCGAGGTCTGGGTTTTTCTCTCTCTCTCTTCCCAGGAAGGCTCCCCACTGGCAGAGCTGTAGAGTTAAGTCCTCAGCCAAGTCCTCCAGCACCCTCTCTGCTTCATGTCCCTGCTCCAAGTAGCTGACACACACACACACACACACACACACACACACACACACACACACACACACACCCCTATAGATGCACACAGGAAATGTCTTAGTGACAGTACTTGTTTGGTATTTCAGTTGCTTTTCATTTATTCACCTTTGGAAGTACTGTATTCATCTTGACTTAACTCCTTAACTGTAGGATCCAAAAGTACTTGGCTGCACGTTAATGTACCACTACTGCAGATGCAAAGTGTTGTTTCATTTTACCTTTATTTTAAAGTTGGTGTAAAACAGGTTTTAAAATATGAAAATGCTTTCTGTCATTCAGCATATATGCAAGATAATTATTTGTCTGGTACAAGAATTGTACTAGCCAGTAATTGCCCTGCAGCTTTTTCTTTTACTACTGGTAGAAAACCATATAGACTTGTTGGCTGTGATAACAGTAGACCTTGCATACAAAATATTGCAGCATTTTTTTTCAGTGATTTACATAGGGGTTGTGTTCTCTATAGCAGCAAGCTGAAATGCACTACTTTGTCCATTTTAAACACCACGTTTGGCAATCATGCCAGTTCTGTCAGAGTAGGGGGTAAAGCACTGACTATGAACAGGCAACCAGAGCTTGAATAGAGACTCAGGCACTTATTGGAGCTGTGCTTTAGAAGGAAGTTGTATTCTTGTCGACACTTTTGTCTTTGAGCGGTGGGGGACCTATGTGAGCACTCATCTTAGTGGAAAACCCTTGAAAGAATGGATATCCTGCTAGAGTGATGGGTTTGAGGGTGCATTGAAGCCTTAAAGGGTTGCATCAGTTGTAGAAGAGAGTGGCACACTATTGCCAGCACACCAACTGCATGCCAAACCCTGGGGCAGTATGTATCCTACGCAGAAGGGGTTAGGGACTTGATATGCAGAAAGAGAAACCACCTCTTACTGCTTAAATAATGGCCCCTCTATGCTGCCTCCTCAGTGACGGGGAAATGAGTGGGTCAATTGGTTTGGAGGGTGCTGATGATCAGCAAGCAGTGAAGACAAAAAAAATGGTGATCACATATCACAGGTGATTGCAGGAAGGGACTATCTGGAGGAACAGAGGACATTATATGAATGAAAGCAAATTATATTTGTGGTGATCACAGTAAATTGATCATTACTGTGGCTTAATGAGGATTGTGGACAGTGTACACTGAGAGCTACAAGCTGAATTTATATAACTATATTAATTTGTTGTTCTACTTTCATGACAGCCTAACTTCAAAGAAGGTTACACAGAATCTGGATATCATTTGAAATGAGTCAGGGAATGTGTGAAAACAAAGGACAGTTGCATGATCTGGCTTGTCTATGGGCAGTGTATACGACCTTGACCAAGGTGAAATTCATTTTAAGGGCATACTGCCTTTCACTTTCTT
The DNA here is from genome assembly GCF_019279795.1 of Protopterus annectens. NCBI lineage: Eukaryota > Metazoa > Chordata > Ceratodontiformes > Protopteridae > Protopterus > Protopterus annectens. The sequence goes on along the minus strand of NC_056726.1, from coordinate 849,842,531 downwards.
TACAGTGACACAAATGAAATGTTCACAGACAGTGAAAGTCTTGTTTCATGGGAAAGGCTAAGTGTTAGTTCCGTTATTCATGCATAACAGTCATTTGTGTAGATATTTTGGAGGGGAGAAGTGTGCATAAGTGTAAGAGCATCAGGCTGAAATAAATTACTCTTGTCATTGATTGTTAATCTTCCTTCCAACTAAAACATCAGAGGTGTACACAGATGGTAGCTTCTTTTTTGTGATAAGACCATGCATGAAAGCACGTTGTTATTACATAGTCACTTCTAAATAGAAATGGTGTGTCTTGTTGAGGGAGACCTAACAGTAGTGGGTTAAAATGTTACTGCAACCATTGTTTTTGTCTTGTCACAATAGCATCAGAGGCATACAAATGTGAATATAATTTCTGGAAGGCATACAGTGTACGCCAATCACTTTTGAATTACTGGTATTGGTTGTTGGGGCAGTATCTGTCAAAGAGCATCATGGACATTTATATTTATGTGACATTTTTGCAGTAGGAGATGGTGTACCCTCTCATAAGGGGCACATGCCACTGAGACCTTATACATGTGCTTTGCTTCCAAGTATCTTAGTAACTCCTGAATTCTTTATTGCAAACTTCATTAGGGGAACTCGCATCTTGACACTTATACACAGGTAACATAGTGCATTAGTGCAGAAGTGAAAAAAAATATTTTGCCAGCCAAGATGACACTTGTGTATAGGTATATAGGTGAAGTCTGTACTCTATCTACTGACAAGGGCAATTGAGTTGCAGTGAAGTACTTGTGGGTAGAGTTTCATTCTTGAGTATTTTCATAGCAAAATATTATATTAAAATTCCCTGAACACTGCATTAGGATAACTTGCATATGGCCACTTTCATATAGCAAAAAATCACCATTTCAGACAACTTTTGTTAGTCTGGAACTATTCCCAGTATTTATCTGGAGGTGTTTGATCATAGATTGCAAGGCCGGATTAAACTAATGTCTAGAATAAGACCATTTGTTTATTGTTGGTATTTTAGTTTCACAATGAAATCTGAAAATGGGACTGAGATCCTTTAATAAATGGAAGAGAGGCTTTGGAACGTATGCCTTTATTGCCACATTGCTATATTTTTTGTTATACTCTTTCAAGTTTTGTTGTCTTGCTGAACTTCTGCTTTGTGTAGAGAGTACAAAAATAGCCCATGTGTCTTCTCCGCTGAGTAGTCATTGTATTAGAAGTAAACGTCCACTGTAACTTCCAGTTGAAAGAAAAAATTTCATTTGTAACATGCCATAGCTGACATGTCAGATGTTTGAGCAACTGATATGTAGGGTCAGATGGTGTATTGCTGCAATGAAACCCCCTAAAGAGTAGCATCACATCCTGTTGTGCATCCCTGAAAGTTTCATAAGGAAATCTCAGAGGCACTGATCTATATTCTTTTACAGACAGAGACAGTACAGCAGAATATTTAGAGATGTCCACTACCATAGTCTGACATTTTGCATTAAATCTACTTTCTCCTGCAAGCACTGGTTTGAAATTAGTGAGCATAATACAGTAGTCATATAGAACACTTCTTTACTGAGTTACCATTAAACCAGAAATAACAGTATGTATTTCAACAGAAAATGTGTGATCTGATGTTGTCAATATTCATTCATTCCTCAACACGTGGGTTCGGATCTGACTCGGCTGATTTTTTACAAGTCATGGATACTGCAAGCTGTTTTTCTCATCCCTTACCTCTAATGCAGAAGTCCCCCTCTTTTCCTAGATCTCGTTTACCACTTCTATTTACAGACATGCTTGCTGCAGCTCTCAAGCGCCGGTTTATAGATGGGTGTTATATATGTATGTGTGTATGTATGTATGTATGTATGTGTATATATATATGGATTCACTTCATAACACTGAAACTTCATAATACTGAAAATGACAAAACTTCATAATACTGAAGACCAAAATACTGAAACTTCAAAATACTGAATACTCAAAATACTGAAACTCAAAATACTGAAAACACATATTATGCGTAAATTCAGCTTAAACAACATAAGTCATAGCAATTTCTACCAAATATATGCAGGGGGGCAAGCCCCCCCCCACACCCCCTGCTAATTATATATATCTACTCTGCACTGTGCAATCTTGGAGTTGATATATTTAATTAGCAGTGTGAAGCAGCCCCATTATAGTGCAGGGGCTTGCCCCTGCATATATTTGGTAGAAATTGTTATGATTTATGTTGTTTAAGCTGAGTTTACGCATAATATGTGTTTTCAGTATTTTGAGTTTCAGTATTTTGAGTATTCAGTATTTTGAGCTTTCAGTATTTTGGTTTCAGTGTTTTGAGTTTCAGTATTTTGATATTTCAATGTTATGAAGTGAATCCATATATATATATATATATATATATATATATATATATATATATATATATATATATATATATAGGTCTACCTGATTAGCCGACAACGAGAACACAAACCCACCTCCATAGGTATCACAAGGGATAAGAAACTAAGAGTAATGCTACTCAATGCCAGAAGTCTAAACCTCAAGATGCATGCACTCGAAACTCTCCTTAGCATGGAGAACATCGATATCTGTGCAGTAACAGAAACCTGGTTCAAGGCTCCCGAGAGCACCCCAGCAACCGGGTTATACCTCATACCATGCTTTTCGGCCCCAAAACTTGGACCGAACCAGAAAAGGAGGGGGAGTATCAATATTCGTCAAAGATACCCACACCTCCAGGTTGGTGGCACAGCACGAAGCATCAGAGACTATCCATATGCAACTAACAGTGGGTAAAACTGCCTTCCAGTTTATAGCCTGCTACACACCACCCTCCCAAACCCAGGAACCCCACTCGGCCTTCCTGAGAACACTGGAAAATATGAAGGTCTCTCCAAACACCATTATATTGGGCGACTTCAACTACCCAAACATAGACTGGGAGCATTACTCTAGTTCCAACACCCTAGCTCAAAGGTTCCTAGAATTTATAAACTCAAATGCTATGGAACAACTTGTTACCACTCCCACAAGAGGGGAAAACATACTGGACCTGATCATCACCAACATGGGGACTCTATGCTCCACACCAGAAGTGTATCCCTCACTAGTAAGATCAGACCATAAACTAATCTCACTGGATATTCACATCCCGACCCCACCCCCTGCCCAGAAAACCACAGTGAAAAACTTCTCTAAAGCAAATTTCACACTCCTCAAAACCGAGGTGGAATCCTTCAAAGCCCGTGGGCCTGTGGAAAATTCAGCCCAGACCGCAGAATCCTTCATAAATGCATTCTATGAACACCTTCAGGAATGCATGGATCATGCAATCCCAAATAAAACCAAGACCCAATCCTCCAAAGGCAGACGTCCTGTCTGGTGGACCCCAGCCATAAACAAAACTATACAATAGAAGGAGGAAGCTACTACATGATAGAGCAAAATCCCAAAAAGGGAAGGCATCTCTGATCAGTGTTAGCAAAAAACTACGGGTACTCATAAAATCGTCTAAGGCCAGCTTCGAGAGAAAAATTGCACAGGACACTAAGGATAATAACAAGGCTTTCTTTAGTTATGTTAGGAACCTGGGTGGGAATTCCCAGATATGCTCAGAATTAGTCCAAAATGACAAAAAATACACCGAACCCACAGACATTGCCAACATCCTAGCTGACAGGTTCAGCAAACCCCCCCACCAAAAGGGCAAATATCTATCCCAGCAGAGTGCTGCCCCCCTGACATCTCAGATACTCAGGTAAGAGCCACCCTCTCCAAAGCAAAAAACACAGCATCAATGGGATCGGACAGCTGCGTCCTACATGAACTCCAAGAAGAGCTAAACCCAAACATAAAACTACTGTTCAATCTCAGACTTCCCACAGGATATGTACCCAAAGAGTGGCGTACAGCAACAGTCGTCCCTCTCCACAAAGGTGGTGCCTCAACGGATCCTGGGAACTATCGCCCCATAAGCCTGACTAGCTTGGTCTGCAAAGCTATGGAAAGGATCATCATGGACCTCATAAAAAAAAGATGTTGGGGACCTACAGACACTGGATCCTACCCAGTTCGGCTTTAAGGGCAGATCCTGCCTCTTAAACCTGGTCGATTTCTTTGAAACAGTCACCAAGGCCATTGACGAGGGGAAGGTGGTCCACACAGCCTACCTGGACCTTGCAAAAGCCTTCGATACAATACCCCACTCGGGCATTATAGATAAGCTCACCAGCTTAAATATAAACCCCTATGTCACTAGATGGGTTGCAAACTGGCTCAAGGACAGAACCCACATGGTTAGAATTGCTGGAGCCATGTCAGACTCCAAACCAGTTACAAGTGGTGTCCCACAAGGCTCAGTCCTGGGACCTCTCCTGTTCGGTATATATTTCTCGGAGGTACAGGCAAACACGGAAGGACTGTGGCTGACCAAGTTCACAGATGACTGCAAACTGGGCGCTATAATCGACTCTCCAGCCGACACAAGCATCCTCCAAACGGGCCTCATAGAAACAGACAACTGGTGCCAGAGCCATGGCCTCAAGCTAAACGCCAAAAAGTGTATAGTCATCATCTTTGGCAAAAACAAAGTGCCCACAAATTACCACATAGGTGGTAATCTATTAAGTACGGAAGAAGTAATTAGGGACCTGGGGACCCAAGTTGATAGCAATCTCTCATTTGACAACCACGTGGCCAAAGTGGTTAGAAAAACATTTTATATAGCCCACCCAATCATGAAGGGATTCACATCTAGATCAGGGGAGGTCATCGTGCCTCTTTACTCATCCCTCATCAGGCCCATAATTGAGTACAATGCCCCTTTTGGGATGTACCTTACCAGACACCTGCAGCAACTGGAAAGACCCCAAAAGTACCTCACCAAGAGGATCAAAGGGCTCAAACAGATGCCATATGCTGGCCGGTTAAAGAAACTCCAGCTCTTCTCAATGGCATACCGCCTGCTCAGAGGCGATCTGTGCCTGACGTATAAAGCCATGTCCAACCCGGAATTAATGGACATGCTGCACCTCAGAAAATCCAAATCCCATCCAGCTACGCACTTTAGAGACTTGAACCTCAGCACTGAAATAAGTAGGACATGCTGGAGGGACAGATTCATAACCCAGAGGCTCCCTTCACTCTGGAATAAAATCCCAGACCAGGTTAGGCAGAGTCCCTCATTGACTCTCTTCAAGAGGAATCTTGATGAGTGGAAGGAGGATCGTAGGTTTACCCCGGGTATCACTTCTGTGTCACTGTTAGACAGAGGGCACAGTATACTAACCTCGAAAAAGGGCATAACAAAATTAATTTAAAATGGGTGGCGAAAGCCAAACACACTCTGGCTAGGCTTATAAATGCCCTAGGGCAGATAGCCTAGTATGAACCTATGAACCTATAAGTGTGCGGTAGGGACGGACGTTAGGGTCAGGGTGTGGGTAAGGTAAGTGTGCGATAGTGACAGACTTAAGGGTTGGGGCGGATTAAGTGAGTTAGGGTTAGGGTGCGGGTAAGGTAAGTGCGCGATAGTGATGGACCTTAGGGTTTGGGTTAAGGTTAGTGCATAGATAGTTGTGTATGTAATGTTTAGTGTAGGTTTGTAAGGTGTTTGGTGTGCTTGTGTTGTGTGTGTGTTTCGGAAAAGGTATTTGTTTTGTTGATTGTTGGGATTGTGGTTTGTCGGGCATGTGAAGGTTCGTGTATTTGAACTTTCGGTTTTGTGGTGTCTATTATTTTGTTGTTGGTGTTTGGGCGTTTCGGCGTTATCACGTAGACCCATATATATGTGTGTGTGTATATATATATATATATATATATATATATATATATATATATATATATATATATATATATATATATATATTAAAACACACACGCACATATTTTTAGAACAATTTTTCACTAGACTTTCGTCCCTTAACCTACGTATTTAATGTAAATCATTTTTACCATTGCTAGTATTTTTTCTTTTATTGGTACCATTTGGTAGCTGTCCTATACCATTGTTGGTAATTTTTCCTTTACCTTTTGGTTATTCTGGTAAAACCATTGTTGGTACTCTTTCCCTTTTATATATAAATTAAAAAAAAAATTATTTTTGTCTACCTAGGTTAGTATTTACCACTGTGTTTAGTAGCTTAAAATGGCGGCTAGACCATCAGGCTTTAAAAAATGTGGCAAGTGCAGTCATAAAATCCCATTGTATATTGCCTAGGATTTATGCATTTACTGTTTTGGTCCAGACCATTTGTTGTCTTCCTGCTGTATTTGTCCATTTGTAAAGCTTTTAATCCAGGAGCACTGGTGCACAGGACGAACAAATTGACCCTCAAGGGCCTTCTTCCTTTTGCCTTTGGAGACTTATCTGACTGGAGCTCAAACCTCCAAGCCAGATAAAAAAAGAAGTCAAGAAAAGACATTCTGACCAGCCTGGATCCTCTCCTTCTTTGGATCCGACTACAGAACCATCTAAGAAAACCTGAAAGACTTTGGATCCTAAGGGCAAGCCTTCAGATCAGACTTCATTGGATACCAGATCCATTTCTTTGGATCTGGCTCATTCTGATCCGAAGCATCTACAGACAACTAGGTATCTGTCTTTTTTGGCCCCTGTCCTCCCACCCCCATTCTTGAAAAGATGCCATCATTCAAGATCACCTTCCATAGCTTCCTGTTCATCCAGAAGTCTCACAGAAGCTGATGTGGACAGAATGATGATGAAGTTTCTCTCTGCACAAATTTAGGTGGGAGTTTTTCCGGCTCCTACCCCCATGCGTCCAGAAACCTTTGCTGGTACTACTCCACCCATCATGGCTCCTTCTCCAATCTGCCCATCTGCTTTGGAGCCCTTGGATCCAAGACTTCCGGCACCATCTTTGTCAGATCTGAAGATTGGTTTATCTTCGGATTCAGTATCTTCTTTGAGTGTACTGTCTGCAAGTGTGTTGGGGCTGGATGACTTTTGGAGCCGAACCGTCATTGTTGGTTCTGAGGTGTTAAGAGTTGACTCGAAGCTCTCAGTACCATCAGAGCCTCGGCATTTGATAGCTTTGTTCTGACCTCTGCCTTGGGTGGTGTGCCTTTAGGTCAGAGGTGGCTGACTGAAGCATGTCTTCTTGGGGCATTCTGCCTTTGAGATGGTGGAGAGAATGCTCTCTTCTAGAGGTCAGACTGTTCTTTCCCTCTGGATCCCAGATGTCTTTGTGCCTTGAACCTCAACATTCTTCTCCACAGTGACAGCCAGCCCAAAGTCTCCAGGCTACCCAGAAGGGCATAATTATTTCTTCCGATACTTCTCCAGAACATCCCACCAGAGTAGTCTATAAGAAGAGGAGGCGCAAGAGGAAGCACTTGGATTCCCCTCAGGAGTCGGTCACAGAAACATTTTAGAGATCCTCAAACAAGGGGTAGTTGGTGTACCGATAACCCTTCCCAAGAGGAGGAACCGGTATTCCTAGATGCATTTGATTCTGGCCGATCTACTTTCTAGATGAATCTGCTCCCTGATGAGCTCATCGGTTTGATCTGTGTGTGGGGCATGGAGGTAGCCTGATTGTGTTGAGCTGATCCCCAAGAGACCAGATAGGATCCTGGCACCTCTGAAGGAAAGAGAGTTCTGGAGCAAAGGAGTACCAGTGGATGATATGGTCGTAGCAACAGCCACAAAGAAAGAACTTGTGGAACAGAGTTCCTCTGTTCATCCCTGTAACAGGGAGTCTAGGATGTTGAACAGATTTGGGAAGCATGTGCATGCGTCAGTGAACTTTGCAGTCAGGTCCCTGAATTATTTAGCACACTTCATTAGGTTACAGAGGGATTTGATCAAAAAACTTTCAAAATCCCTCTCTGGGGCCAGTACTTCTGAGGCTGAAACTTCTATTGCTTCACAGTTGGTGACCCTCTAATTCCTCCATGAGGCATATACAGTGGATATAAGTGTACACACCCCAGCTACAAATCCAGGTTTTTGTTATCTAAAAAATGAGACCACAGTAAATAATTTCAAAACTTGTCTCACCTTTAATGTGACCTATAACCTGTTTTCAATTGAAAAACAAACAAATCTGTTAGGAGAAAAAAATATAAAAAAATAAAAAACGTACAATAAGCTGGTTGCATAAGTGTGCAGACGTTTAAACTAATACTTTGTTGAAGCACCTTTTGTTTTAATTACAGCATTCTGTCTTCTTGGGTACACACCTGTCATCAATTAAAGAGACTCTGATTAACCCCAAATAAAGTTCAGCTGTCCTAATAGGATTTTCCTGACTTTTACTCAGTTGCCTGCTACAGCAAAAGTCATGGTTCACAGAGAGCTTACAAAGCATCAAAGGGATCTCATTGTTGAAAGGTATCAGTCAGGAGAAGGGTACAAAAAAATTCCACAGCATTGGATATACCATGGAACACAGTGAAGACAGTCATCAAAATGTGGAGAAAATATGGGACAACAGTGATATTACTAAGACCAGATGAAAACTGGTCAGGGAGGCTGCCAAGAGACCTACAGCAACACTGAAGGAGCTGCAGGAATTTCTGGCAAGTACTGGTTGTGTACTACGTGACAACGTGTACTCAGTGCCAAAAAGTGTATTGTCATCCCCTTTGGTAAAAACTCTGTACCCATGAACTACCACATAGCTGGTAGTCTACTTAATGCCGAAAATGTGATGAGAGCTTGGGACACAGGTGGACAGTAGTCTCTCCTTTGATAATCACATCGCCACAGTGGTCAGGAAATCCTTCTACCTGGCTCATCTCATCACAAAAGGATTCTCATCCAGAAAAAGAGGTCATTGTTCCCCTCTACTCATCACTCATTAGACCCATTATAGAGTACAATGCCCCTTTTGGTATGTACCTCACAAGACATCTACAACAACAAGACCACAGAAATACCTTACAAAGGGGATTACTGGCCTCAAACAGATGCCCTATGCAGACCGTCTCAAAAAACTACAGCTTTACTCCATCACATATCGCCTACTCAGGGGCGATCTCTGCCTAACATACGAAGCTATGTCAAACCCAGAGCTGTTGGACATGCTCCACTTAAAGAAATCCCAATCCCTCTGAGCTACACGCTCTAGGGACATAAACCTTGTCACCACAATAAACAGAACATGCTGGAGGGATAGATTCCTGTCCCAGAGACTTCCCATATTCTGGAACAGACTACCTATCTATGTCAAACAGAGCTCCTCATTAGCACTCTTCAAGAAAAATCTTGATTGGTGGGAAATGGGAAATTCACCCCGGGATCACTTCTGTGGCTCTGCTCGACAGGGGCACAGGAAAACAAAATTTCTTGGGTGGCGAAAGCCAGGGTACATTTTTTGGCTAGGCGTGTATGGGGCCCTAGGGCCGATAGCCTAGTTACCTACCTATGAACAAACTCCTGTATTCCCCATATGTCTGGCCTATGGGGAAGGGTTGCAAGCTGGAAGCCTTTTCTTGCACAGAAAAACATCCAGGCCCTGCTAAAATTTGCAAAACAGTACATCAAGTCTCCCAAAAGCATGTGGGAAAATGTGTTCTTGTTTGATGAGACCAAGGTTGTATGTTTTGGCCACAATTCCAAAAGGTACGTTTGGCGCAAAAGCAACACTTTCCATCACCAAAAGAACACCATCACCATGGTGAAGCATGGTGGGGGCAGTATCATGCTTTGGAGTTGTTTTTCTTCAGCTGGAACTGGGGCTTTAGTCAAGGTGGAGGGAATTATGAACAGTTCCAAATACCAGTCACTTTTGGCCCAAACCCTTCAGGCATCTGCTAGAAAGCTGAAGATGAAGAGAAATTTCACCTTTCAACATGACAATGACTCCAAGCATACATACAAATCAACAAAATAATGGCTTCACTAGAAGAAAATTAAAGTTTTGGAATGGCCCAGCCAGAGCCCAGATCTAAATCCAATAGAAAATCTGTGGGGTGACCTGAAGAGGGCAGTGCACAAGAGATGCAATCTGACCGATTTGGAGTGCTTTTGCAAGGAAGAGTGGGCAAATATTGCCAAGTCAAGATGTGCCATGCTGATAGACTCCTACCCAAGAAGAATGAATGCTGTAATTAAATCAAAAGGTGCTTCAACAAAGTATTAGTTTAAGGGTGCGTGCACTTATGCAACCAGTGTATTGTAAGTTTTTTTATTTTTTATATTTTTTACCCCTAACAGATTTGTTTGTTTTTCAATTGAATTGTACAGTTTATAGGTCACATTAAAGGTGGGAAAAGTTTTGAAATGATTATTGTGGTCTCATTTTTTTATATTACAAAAACCTGGCATTTTAACAGGGTTGTGTACACTTTTTGTATCCACTGTATCCCATGCAGCTGAAGGAGCCTCAAGGGCAGTGGATTCTGGCATTTCCATCATGAGGCATGCCTGGATACATCTATTTGATTTTGCGGAACCTTTCAAGTCATCCTTTTTCATCAGTGCTCCCTTTGACGGAAGTTTATTTCTCTACAAAGTTAAAGGCGCACTCTGCAGGTGTGAGCAAGATGGTAAGACCTTTCTGCATTGGGAGTACATTTTTCGACACCTCAAAGATCGTTTTCAAGGAATCCATGAGGCAGTTGAAAAATATAGTTCAAGAAATCCCAGGGTCCTTTACATGATTCACATGGAGAGAGTTCGGAGTTCTTCCAGGGACAGAGGAGGGAACTCTAAAGGAAGACACCTTCCACGTGGCAGAGCAGGCTTACAAAACCAAGGGTCCAGAGATTCTTTCTCTTATAGACTGTATCAGCATTCCTGAAAGAGGACCAGTTGACCACCTCTGGAGACAGTCGGGGGTCTCTTATCCCTGCAATAGAGAACATGGCTAAACATTACAAAAGATAATTGAGTGCAGAGGATTATTTTCAGAGGTTATATACAGACAGAATCACCTGTACAGAGCCAGAATATTTTCACCTGTTCCTGACTTTCAGCATCCCTAGATCACAGGTGTACTGTGTAGTTTCACTTAGTGCATAGTACCGTGAACCAGGTGTTTAGGTCACCTTTATAGTTATGATTTCTAGTTTATGAACCTGTTTGTCTATGGAAACTTATTTTTGAATTTATATTCAAGCAATTGTATATTTATGGTATAATATCTTGTTTGTTTCTCAATATTCCAACCACTGTATGCTGCATCATTTGTAAAACTCTGATTTTACTCCTTTTATATGTTCTATGTTCTTTGTACACAATAGCTATGTCTATATAATTTTTTAATTTGAGGGAAATGACTGCTGCTCTTCTAGGTCTAAATACTTTTCTCCTGCTCCTACATCCTGGTCCCCTACAAGTCTTCACAGACAACATCACAGTGATGTGGTACATCAACAAGTGTGTGTGTGTGTGTGGGGGGGGGCAGATCCTGTTTACTTTGCAGGCTGGCCATACAAACATGGGATTTGGCCATTCCATACAACATAACATTGCAGGCGGTCTACATTCCATCACAGGATAGCTATCATGCAGATGCTGTCAGCAGATCACTGTCTCTACATCACAAATGGATGTTGCACAGAGATTTTTTCTTAGACATTGTCCACCAATGGGACACTCCACAGATAGATCTGTTTGCCTCCCCTCAGAACAGACAACTACAGCTGTTCTGCTCCAGGCTTCCTTCATGACCAATGAAAGTGGATGCCTTCTCAATCTCATGCAAGGGGGCCTTTCCTGTATGCTCCCCCCCTTCCCTCTCATTCAGATGGTCCTGCAGAAAATTTAGCGGGACAAGCCAAAAATCTTCCTGGTGACCCCCCCCCCCCCCCCCACTATTGGCCAAGGCAGCATTGGTTCCTCCTTCTTCTATCTCTTTCCAACTGCAATCACCACAAGTTACCTCACAAGGTGGACCTTCTTCCACAACAGAAGGGGATCCCTCATCCACCCTCATCTGCAATCCCTCAGCTTTACCCTGTGGGTGATTTAAACTTCTGATCTTTTTCAGGCACCTTTACTCAGAGGATGCTATCTGTCATGCAGGAGGCCAGGAAATCTACAATTAGGAGATCCTATTTATCTAAGTGAAAAAAGGTTGTCCAGCTCGTGTCTGCATAGACAACTAGACTCCTTACAAGTGGATGTACCTCTAGTGCTGGCCTATATGTGTGTGCTCCTAAAATCAGAACTTTCATACTCTTCGGTGAAAGTCCATTTGTCAGCGATATCAGCCTGCTTACTTATGCATCCACCCCATTTATCAAGATTGGAGGTGAAACTTTTTCTTAAGGGCATTCTCCACATCAGACCACCAAAAAAACTCTTCTCCTCCTCCTTGGGATCTGAACTTTGTGCTTGAGAAACTTACTTCTGCCCCCTTTGAACCTGCAGCTTCCACCACTTTAAAGATGTGCACCTGGAAAACAGTCTTGCTAGTAGCCCTTACTTAGCTAGAAGAGTCTCTGAGCTGTAGGCACTCATGGCTACTCCACCTTATACCATTTTTCACAAGGACAGGGTTTCTGTTTGTACTAACCCCTTCTTCATCCCCAAAGTGGTCAATGAGCTGTCCCTTAACCAGTCTATCCATTTACCCACCTTCTTCCCTTCTCCACAGAATGACAGTGAGAGAGTGCTGCACTCCCTAGATGTTCACAGGCAAACGAGGTTTTGTCTGGATAAGACTAAGAACATCAGAAAGTCCAACCAACTCTTCATATCCTTAGACCCCATGGCCTTGAGGAAAACTGTATCCAAACAAGGCAATATCCTTCTGGATCCACCAAACTATATACTTCTCTTACTCTTTCCATGGTAAAGAGCTACCTCACACAGAGCCCACTTCACCAGAGCAGTGGCCTCTTCAGGGGCCTTTCTCAAAGGCCTAGATACAGCCACTATCCTAGAGGCAGCCACATGGTCTTCTGTACACACTTTCAGTAAACGCTATAAATTGGATAGCCTCTCCAGAGCTAGGGCAGGATTCGCAAAAGCCATCCTCCATGGATTCCTGGAGACTGCCACCTCTTCCTCTACCCTTTTCTCTGCATAAGCTGTGATACTCTCCCACGTTAGAATATTGCAACATGAGGATAGAAAGACGTAGATTAGTTGTGTAAAATCTTACCATAACCATATATGTCCTTCTCTTCCATGTTGCAGTATTCCTTTCCTCCCCCATACCCCCCCAGGTGGGCCTTTTTCCTGTCTGGATGGCATCCTTCAGCTACTCTTAGACTATTGTCTGACCGGGCATTCAGTTCTGAGGTCTGTGCATGCAGACATCACATTTATGGCCCATGGTTTATGGCCCTGCGTGTGACATCCCACGCACTTTACAGCAGCCAGGCTTAAGCTTTGGTATATGAGCCGGACGTTCGGGGTCGCTTGAGGTAGAGAATCCCACATGTGAGAATACTGCAACATGGAAGCAAAGGACATCTATGGTTATGGTAAGATTTTACTCACCTAATTTTTCCTGATAGCTATAACATTAGCTAGGAGAGAGTTTCAGAACTTCAAGCTTTATTCTCTAAGCCTTCTTAGTATTTCATAAGGATAGGGTGTCCTTAAGAATCAGTCCTCCATTTCTTCCTAAAGTGGTGTCAGAATCTAATGTCAATCAATCCGTTAACCTCCCTGTGTTCTTTCCAAAAATTTCAAACAAAGGAGAATACATTTTGCATTTATTAGATGTTCACAGACATTTACTTTTCTATCTTCATGGATCAGAGAAGTTTAGAAAATCAGATCAATTATTTGTATCCTTTTCCCAAACAAAATTGGGAGAGCCAGTTACCAAAGTAACTGGGTAACTGATTGCATCTCCTTTGCTTATAACAAGTTTGGCCTGGCCTTGACAAAGCCTTTAAGAGCTCCATTCAACCAGGTCCATGACAACTTCAACTTTTTTTTTTTTTTTTATCCAGGTCTTCCATGGACGATATTTGTGCAGATGCAAGGTGGGCTATTCTTCACATTTTTATAACTCATTACAAGTTGGATCCAGTCTCTAGGGGAAGAACAGCCTTCAGCTCAACAGTACTTGGGAATATCCTTCCTTAGAGTCCACCCGGGATTCAGGTAGCTGGGGACTGAAAATTGACAAGATCAGATAAAGACGTTATGTACTCACCATAACGTACAATGTGTTGTCCATTTTCATTCTTCAACTCCCCTCCCTCCAGCCCCATGCCTTTTTCTTGATTATTTCTGGAAGAAAGGGAAATTTTTACAGGAACCAAAATTCCTGTTATTTGAGCTCCACATAGTGACTTTCCATATAAAAGCTTTAATTTCATTGCTGTAAAAAATAAAGGGCAGCAAACAAGATCTGGGGGAAGAGGGGGCCTGCTGCATTATGGGTAAGGGAGGAGCATGAGAGCTTGTAGCATCCAAAACATGTAAACATGTTTAAAAAAAAAAAGTGGCAGAGTTGGATCTGAACCCACATGCTGAAGAAGAATGAAAATGGACAACACAGATGGTGAGTACATAGCATCTTTTTTTTTTTTCATTTGTAACATGCCTTGGCTACAGTGCAATGCTTTCAAGTGGTTGAAGCTGTGGAGTTGAATTCAGAGGTGTGTTGCACTGGAAGCAGTGTTAGTTATATTTTCTACTTGAATTCCTCTTGTTACCTGAAAAGATCCTATTGTATCTCATTTTGGTATGACTTAGTATTGAGCTGCTTGTCTGATTCAGTCTAGCCATCTGCTAATGCTTCGAGCCTCAAGCTCCTTCAAATTTTTCCTCCCATGATTTCCTTTAGTCATTACTAACCACCAATCTCGTTTGCCATCATTGTGAGTGAACAGTCATCTGAACTCATCTAAGTACTGCAGCTTATATTCCATTTCCTAGCAAATTTAGCTTTAAATTCACTCTTCTAGATTAGTATATTTCTAAATGTAAACATTTTTTTAATTAATAACAACATATGTGTATGCTATTTAGTTTTAGTTTCCTTTTTGCCTTGCCTCCTTCACTAAGGCTGGTGACCTATGGTGTTTCTCGGTTTTGTTTTGGGGGAAAATATGTACATTTAATAGTCTAGTATATTAGAGTTTCCTTGGTTTTATATCTGTGATGGTGGGAGGCATTGTATCTTGTAGTATAGATTTCCATCATGAAGAAAAGTTTCAAAAAGTGCATCAAGTGTGGCTGTTAAAATTCTGCCACAGAGCATCTGAGATTTATGCATGTTGTGTTTGGGCTGGAGCACCTCAAGGTGGATAGCATTATTTGTAAAGTCTTTGGACCCAGGTTTCTTTCAGATCGTCAGAACAAATTAATGATAAAGGGATTTCCTCCAAATAACCAGTCCCAATAAGGATAATGAGCCTAGAAAGAGAAAGCCCAATGAGGCCAGCCTTCAATGGATCTGAAGACCCTGAGATAGGAGAAAGCCCAGTCCACTCCTTCACTGACGCCAGCAAGCAAGATTCTCTGGTCTCTAAAACCTTTATTTTTATTAAACTATCAATTAAGATATAGGCACACATACAGTACCGTAATAGAATGCTAAGCATATTAATATTTTTTAAATTCATGTGCTATAGAGAACATATGCATTTTTCTAACAATTATTTAGTCCAGTATTACATGCATTTCTCAATTCCTGCCTTCTCTTAAACGTTACTGTTCCTCCTAAACATCATTCTGCATGTATTGTTTTCACAAATTCCATTTATTTCTATGTGCTTTGCTACTTCCCTTTTCTAAAGATCCCACCTCTAATTATTTTATTTCCTTTACAATATTCAGTACTTCAATTGGCAACTGGTTTAGATTTTGATTTCTGTTTTCTAGTAATTGCTTTTTGGCAGCCAATGGCATTAGACTTGGTAATGCTGTGTGTGGGCAATTCAGATCCTGTGTTCCAGCTCTAAAGAATCATTTCCTTAGTTACAGCCCCCCCCCCCCCCCCATGTATTTAAGACTATTACTATTATCAGGGATAAATCCCCTGTCAGAACCTTTAACAGACACTCCTCCAGTAGGGAGGTCTCCCATCTACTTTTCCAGGCCATCTTCTGCTACATCGTTATGGTGTAGCAAGTCATTCTACAGCACTACAGAAACCTATTTGTAGCCTATAGTGAGGGCATATTTGAAGGTGCATTTAGATTAGGATGTCATCCTGTCTCCCTCTGTTTCTAGGATGGATTAGGTTGACTTCTTCCTCACCTCTGTTAGCTCCTTCCCAATACCAGTTTCAGCACTTATGGTTTCAAGGCTGACACACCTTCTGGAGCCTGTCTGCTCATTGCCAACAGGTACTGTTACCTCAGCAGCAGTCTGTATGCATCCAGTACACTTGATGACAAGACCTTTGAAAATGAGTGAATCTTGGGATTAATTGCTTAATGCCAGGTTTGTGGCACTGTCCTCTGCACCAAATTGCTTGGTGCCATTTTCGGCATTGGATCCACAGGCACCAAGTCTCCATCTCAGGGTCATCTGGATGTTGGGGCATCTTTTTTGTACATACTTATGCCCCAAGTCGGTAAGCATGGCAGCAGTTCTTGGCAGGGATCAACATTGCAAATGGTTTCCAGATTTGCCTTCAAGGTTATGGAGAGGATGCTGGCCTTCACTTCTAGGTGATTCACATAGCCTCCATCCATACTGGTTCCATGTCATGACACCCTCCTTCTAGCCACTCAGCTGGTTTATTATTAATTCCAAGGATAATGCAGAATAGGAAGCCTCAAGGAACTGCAGCAGGTTAACATAGAGTCCTTTGGAAACTGTAATCAGCCACAAATAGAGATTTCCAGGAAGAGGACACGGAAGAGGAGGCACATTGACTCCACCGCAGAGTCACTGACTTCAGATATAGACTTGATTTTGAGAGAGGGATCCATACTGTCCCCTCCTGAAGATGCCACTTTTAGCAAAATCCTTGAATTGATGCAATAGAGGGAATCTTTGCCAACTGATCCACCCTGTCAGGATGAGGAAGTACATTTCAAGACCTACTGTTCTATATCCCTGTATCTCTTGGGTGGCCCCTTCTGCCAAACCTCTTATTGATAGGGTCACTAAGAGGTCAGACCAGGAACTAGGCACATCTTAAGCCATCCATCACAAGCCTGACAAAGTTTTGCGCCCAGTTAAAGATGTGCAGCACTGGTCAAAATGTCATCTGATGGACTCTGCTGCAGCCACCAAGAGAGAGAGCTGACTAATGTTCTAGCCATTGTCCATATGCCTAACAAGAGTGTAGAGCATTATATAGGCTTAGCAAGCATGGGTACCCTTCTGGCACCTTGGTACAAGGGGATCTGACCAAGTAAGCCATGGATACTTAGCCACCCATGCCTGAGAGTCAAGAAGACCGCTAGAGACCACCAATGGGTATAGAACTGAACATTACTCACTTCTCCGTGTGCCTTCTACATAATGCAGTTGAAGTGGCCATAGCAGAAGGTACAGGCTTCATCCTTGGGTGACATGCCTGGTTTTGCCTTTACAATTTTGCAGACAACCTTAAGGCATCCTTCTCCATTGCCGTCTTGATGGTTCTGTGTTGTTTGGACCTGTGGCGAAAGAAATACTGATGATGTGCAAACAAGAAGGAAAGGTGTTTGCCATAGGTGTCAGATTTGAGAACCCTCAGCAGTCTTTTAACAAGAGTCAGAAAGATTCTAAATATTTAATGCTCAAAAATCCTGCGCATCAGCCCTGTGATTCCTTCCTCAAACAGGGAGGGTGCTGGCAGAGATGGCCCCTTCAGTGGATGCTGACCACTAGGTAGTGTAGATCCACATGAACTGGTATTGTGGAGCTCTTTTCTGGTAGATAGAGCCAATATTCCTGAAGAATTACCCAAATGCCCACCTTGAAGAAAGTTGGAGGTCACTTATCTTTTCCCTCAGCTGCATGGATGGCCCATTGCATAAGATAAATGGGAAAGAAAGATAATATCCAGATGCTATATAATTTTCCTGCTCCCATCCCCTCATCTACAGCTGCTTCCAGATATTCCACCCCACCAGTTTAAAGCAGCGAAAAAGGAAGTTTCCCCTATTCCTAAAGAGAATCGTCCAAAAAATTTGACCAGACAGGATCAGAAAACTTTCCATTTACTCTTGTAGAGTTTATGAGTAGATTGCTTTGAAAAGCAGCCAATATGTCTACCATTGTTTGGGATAAGGATTAGTTTTCCGCCATTATGTGAATTTGAGAAATCATGCCATTAATCTGAGGTTGTGAAGTTCTGGGTGAGACTAACCAGAAGGGTGACAGAGGAGATACGATTCTTGATCTAGCAGCCTTGGGATCTTGCTCAAATAAGGCTTGAGCAAAGGAAACCAGATTTTCCCACACCAGAGTTGGGAAATGACAATTATTTTAGCTTCACAAGTTGAAGTGTTTTTGCAAAAACGTCAAAATTAGTGGAAATGAAGGAAAGGCATACTGATGCCTTGGGGATCACAGACAGACTAGAGAATCTTCCAGTAACTGACCCTCAAGGGAATAAAGTGTTGCATTTGGTGTTGGAAGGGGATGCAAACAGATCACAGCAAGGCTGGCTCCAGCGACTAAATTATTGGCTGATGGATTGAGAGGCCACTCGTGAGACATCAGGCTAGACCTGCTGAGACCATCTGCTAGACAACTGACTTTCATTGGAATATGTATTGCAATTATAAAGTGATCCAAATCTATTGCTCACTGCCAAACTTTCATGGCCTCTCTGTAAAGGGGGGTAGGACTTGGCTCCACCCTGCTTGTTAAAGTATGGCATGACAGACGTACTTGTCCAATTAAAAAATTATCACTCTAGGGAGGAGAAGGTTCTGAAATTCTGACATTGCTAGAAGAATTGAACTTATCTCAAGGATGTTGATAGTAGATTGGTCTCCCCTTAAAATGTCTATCCCTTCACAGTGAGGAGGTGTCCATTGTCACTGTTGTTAATGGTAGTGGCATTACAAACAGTCAATACATGTTTGAGGATGTTAACTACCACATCAAGCGTTATCTGCAGATCTCAGTTATGTGAATTGGTGCTGATGGATGATCCAACAACTGTGCCCATTGTGTGGACAGCATCCATTGTAGAATTCTCATATGGAATCAAGCAAGAGTGTCCAAGACTACTGAAGTAGCCCATAAGACCTACCCCCCCAGAGAACCAACAATGCTGGTACAGGGTGTTTTTGTAGGAGTGCCTGGACTGCAGAACAGATGGTTTGAGCTTTGTCCATGGGAAGGCTTACTGTCTGCATTATTGTTTCCAGCTGGCAACCAATAAATGCAATCTCTTGAGTAGCCTGAATGCAGGATTTTTCATAATTTAGAGAGATACAAGTTAGAGCTGCAAAAAAAAAATCTCTGGCTGCTTACAGAAACTCTTTGGTTGCCACAGCTAGAAGCCATTAGAGAGACTGTTTTTTTGCAACAAGGACAAATTACCCAGATACTGGAAAAGGCACTAATCCCATTGAGTCATACATGGGCTGCAACTATTGCCATACACTTGAACACTTGGTGGGGGGGGTTATGTAGTGAGATAGGGAGGCAAAGCCTTGAACTGAAAGTGACTTGCTCCTAGCCAGAAGCAGAGAAATCTTCTGGGTTCCTTTGCAGTTTTTATATGGAAGTAGGCATCCTGAAGGTCTAGTGAGTACATCCAGTCGTTTGCCTTCAGAGAGGATACAATTACTTGCATGATGACCATTCCGAAAGGAGCTGTTTTGAAACAGAAATGCAGGCGGCTGATATGTCGGCCTGAGGTCCTTTCTTCTTATTTATTTATTTTATTATTTTTTGGGGGGGGGTACTAAAATGAATCTGCAGCAGTTTTCTCTGTGTGGCCATTGAATAAGGCTTCGATCCCAGAAGTTCAAGAGTTTCTTTCAACCATTTACAAAACAAGTTCTAGTTACGCTACCATTAAATTACAGTTAGCATCCATTTCAAACTTCCATTCCCTGGCTCCATTCAGATTTTGCAATGCTTTTTTCAGGTTTTTATTTCTCTTACACCATCCAGTAAAGATATCACACCTCCATAGGTTCTTAATTTTGTACTAGAAGCTCTGACAAGACCTCCGTTTGAAACAGCCTCTTCTATAAAGTTGTCACAGAAAACTCTGTTCTTGGTTGAAATTTCTTAAGACAGGCTTACTTCAGAACTGCACACTTTGTGATCTTCTCTATCTTACAACATATTTCACAAGGTTAAGGTCACTGTAAGAATCAGCCCATCTTTTATTCCAGTACCTGCATCTGAAACTAAGCTAAATCAGCCAGTGCATCTACCTGTATTTTTCCCTTAACCATTCCAACAAAGGAGGGTATTTGCTACATACCCTGGATGTTCATAGGCAACTCAGATTTTACCGCCATAGAACCAAACCATTCAGGAAGGTTATTCATATCCTTTTCCCCAAACAAAACTAGCAAGAAATTTTTTAAACTCTATCCAAATGGTTATCTGATTGATTGCACCCTTCTGAGCTCTTTCAGAAATAAAACCTTGCCCACTATACCAACAGCTTATTCCAAAAAATGTGTTAATTCTTCACTGCCTCTTTTTTTTTTTTTCCCAGAAATTCTTTGTTGTATAAAACGTTTTGCTGTAGCAACATGGTCTATGTTGCATACCTTTGCCAGACATTGTAACTTTGATGTCATATCTATATTCTTTCAAAAAAGGAGCTTCATTTCTGAAAGGTATTCTGTCATGATGCGGCCTGAGAAAATGGGTAGCTTAGGATTCTATCCCAACAGCAAGATCAGACATATGAATGAAATAAGATACAGACGTTTCGCACTTACACAATGCTGGATCCTTTTTTTTTTTTCCCCTAGTCTGTATGATACAACATCCCTCCCACCTTCCCCCTTCCAAATTTTCACCTTTCTACATAGAACGTGCGGACTAGTTTGGGAATTTCTTCCTTCCATTCTTTCTTCCTTCTGAAAGCTTGTCTATAGCATATGACCTTCTGGCTGGCAAACTCAGTCTGAGTTTAGTGAAGGCATAGGGGAGTCATAGAAGAACAAATCTGAAAGAGTGAGATGCTAGGAGCACTGGCATATGGCTGGACTGGATCTGTCAGTGTCTCGGTACCTTAACAGTCTTATCAGACTAGGATGAAAAAGGATCCAGTGTTTCAGTAAGTATATACTTTCCATTTTCAAAAACCTTAAAAGGGGGTTGATGTAGTGTTCGAGTCCGGTGCTAGTGATTTCTTTTACTACCACAGCCTGACGTTTTACATGATATTCTGTTTTCAATGTGAGTTGATCGTGAATTTCTGCTCCGTACACAGTGCAGTAATTGCCTAAAATATGTTTACGGAGTTGCCATTACATAAGAGAATTCTTTATATGTTGTTAGAAAAATATTTTCAGTATAAACACACCATAATTAACATGCCAAATGTTACAGCAACTAATGTGATGGGGTCAAATTCAAGGTAGGGCTACACTGAAACACAAGTGCAGATGAAACCACCAGCTTAGTGCATTTTGAAGTTGAAGATTACGATGTGTTGTTCTAAGAAACTTTGCTGTAATATGTCATTCAGTTACAGAGAAATCATTCTTTATTTGCTTGGTACCACCAGCAGTCGTGTATAGTCTTTTGGGTGTTCTGTTCTTTTTGCCATTCTGTACACACACACACACACACACACACACACACACACACACACACACACACACACACACACTGTTACTGACCAATGTAGACTACAATTTGGCTTCAAGAAGACTGCATCAGGAGGAAGCCCAGGTGGGGAGCAGGAGGACAGGTTTGATGTAGAAGTTGAAACTGCTGGTGTGGATGTATCACAATGGTAAAAGAAGTTTCATTTTTGTAATTTTTAGGAGAGGATCACAAGTTAGATTCCTTGAGTGAGTCGTATTGAAATCCAGTAGATGATAGTAGCTGGGAAAGTCAACCTACACTTAGAGACATCTGACCTATAATGACTCATGAAGGTATTCAGTAATACTGATATAGCAGCTTTGCAAATATTATCCACCAAGCCATTTTTGCAAAATGGCTTTTTGAGCAATCTAGAGCCATAGTACTATATGACTTGGTAGCATGAGCTGTCTACCATGCTTTTGGTGGCAGAAAGTGATCATTTGAGAAACCTATGTGGAGAAAAATGCATCTTTCCTTATCAGTGTAGTTCTGTCCAAGTAAAACCTAAGCTGATTATGGACATCCATGCAGTGCTGCAGGTATTCACCCCTCTTGGTATATTTGGAAAAGAAAATTGGATGATCTGTAGACTGGTTTATATTGCACTCTAATTTTGGAATGGAGAAAGGATTGGTTTAGAAATTACCCCTGTCCTTGATTTAGGTGATAATGGGGTGGATGAAGGCAGAAGAAGACTTGTAGCTGTTGAACTTTTCTTACCAAAGTAATAGTTGCAAAGAAGTAGTTTTCCAAGTAAGGAATTTCAAGTCATCAAAAGAAGTTGGTTTGAATGTAGGTATGGTTGGCTTTACTAAAAGAGTATAGAGAATCCATGGGTGGAATGAGAGATTTGATTGCAGGATGCATTAGAAAGGTTTCAGTAACAAAAGGTTTTGCATGCTTTGAGAGGCCAAAGACGATTGGCTTACACCCTGATAGAAATTTGAAATAACTGCTAGATGAACTTTGAAAGAAAACTGTGTTGCATCAAAACAATTAGAATAGTAGTTAGCCACTTCTACCTCCAGTGTGTTCAAGTGGTCTAGATTTGTGTCTACAGCCCAAACTGAGAAACAAGCCCATGTTCATAGGTTCATAGGTGTGTACTAGGCTAATGGCCCTGGTGTCTTCACAAACCTAGCCCATAGAAGTGCCCTGGCATTTTGCCAGCTGACGTTAGTTCCCAGTGCCTCTATCAAGTAGAGCCACTAGAGTGATCCCTGGGATGAACTTCCTATTTCCCATCCACTCATCAAGATCTCTCTTGAAGAGGGCCCGTGAGGTTCTCTGCTTGACATGTATGGGAAGTCTGTTGCAGAGCATGGGCAGTCTATGGGTTATGAACCTGTCCGTCCAGCATGTTCTGTTGATTGTGGTAATGAGGTTGAGGTCTCTGGAGAGTGTGGTGCGGAGGGATTGGGATTGCTTTAGATGTAGCATTTCTAACAGACCTTGGTCAGCCATGGCTTTGTAAGTCTAGTAAAGATCGCCTCTTAGTAGACGATATGAGACAGTAAATAGCTGAAGTTTTTTTAGTCTGTCCATACAGGACATGTGTTTAAGGCCTAGGATCCTCTTCGTGAGGTACTTTTGTGGCCTTTCCAGCTGTTGCAGGTGTCTAGTGAGGTACATGCCAAAAGGGGCAATGTTAAGTTGTCTATCTCGCCTTCATTCTTGCTGGATGGGTTCGGAGCCGACCTCGGCTCCGACTCGGCCACTCTAAAAGCTCGAGAGTTGGTTCCACCGGCTCGAGGCTCCCCTTATATCCCACAATGCTAGGCGAGAGTTACCTCAGATCTCGTTTGCCGCTACAGCTTCGAGGTTGGTTGCTTCTACCGGTTCCTGGTGAGTGTTAGCTTTTTCTTCTAAAAGTTACTCTTTTTACCCCTTTTTAAGTTAAATTTCTTCTTAGTTAGTGTAGATCACAAAACTTTATCCCCGACCCTAATTTTTCCCGTTTTCTTACTAAAGAACCTTTGGTTCTTCCTTTTAGGCCTTCCCTTCCCTAGTGGAGTGTTTGTGTAGTTTACTTTAATTTTATTGTACTTTAAATTCTAGTATCACTACTAAAATTATTATTTTCCTGACAGGGTATAACTTGTGTGTTTGGGTGTGTGTTTGTGTACACCTGTCAGTTAGGGAAATGTCTAAAGAAGCAAAGGTCTCCGGATTCAGGAAGTGTGATGCGTGCTGTCAGAAAATGTCTCTGACAGACGCTCACACTTCTTGTGTTTATTGTCTGGGGCCTTTGCACCTGCAGGACTCCTGTGCTGTGTGCCATGGCTTCAGCCCCAGGGTCCTGCAGGAAAGAAAAAACAAGTTAATTCTGAGAGGCTTGTTGAAGCCAGAGGATTCCCTGTCAGTTTCAACAGGGAAGCCCTCTAAGGCATCGAGGTCTTCGGCTCCGGCTTCTGAGCCGAGACCTCAGGTTGTTCAACCTTTGCCTTTATTGGCTCCGGCTGGAGCCGAGAAGTCTCAGTCCACAGTTTCTGTGGCTCCCGCGCCCCCGCCCGGAGCCGAGGTTATTGAGGTACCCGTGTCGGCTCCGACCAGACCTTCGGAGCCGACAACTAGAAAGAGGTCTAGGTCACCTTCTCTTGGCTCCGTTCATTCGGCTCCAGGATCTCCCCTGCTGTCTGAACGGAGCCAAAGGTCTCATTCCTCTAGGTCATCGAGGCTGTCCGATCATGACCTTCAGAGGGTAGTGAGTCGACTACTTAAGTCCGAGGCACTAGCCCAGATGCTTCAGAGCCCGACTCATCAGTCGGTGCCTGCCCCGCCCATCAACTCTTTCCTCCTTCGACTCTTTTGAGTTCGGAGCCGGGTCGTCGGAACCGAGACTGTGGTTACGGAGCAGAGACAATTGTCTTGGCTCCGCCGCCCGCTTTCTTCTTTGGAGGAATCTCGGCGCCGGACTTCCCTCGTCGGCTCCGAGGGTGAGTGGCATCGGACCCTTGTCCGACCCCCTCTCCTCTCGGAGCTTGGCGCTGGTGAGTTCGGCTCCGACATCGACCTCGGAGCCATCACTGTCGGTGCCCAGGGGTTCTTAGCTCCTCGGAGCGGGACCTCTGGCTCTGCCTGACAGGGGTGCATTCGAGGTCATGCGAGTGTGTTAGAGCCTGGCTCTACTCCACAGTCGGCTCCGTCCGCCCCTCCTCTATGCTGCCTCAGGGTAAGTCGACTCACTCCCTCATCCCGGACCGCAGAGAGCCAGCTCCTCAGGAGCCCCTGTGGGATTTCATCCTCTTCCGAGGCCTCTCCTGATTTGGCAGAAGAGCCTCGGAAGAGGAAGTGCAAGAGGAAACACATTGACTCACCTGTGTCTATCACGTCAGACACAGGTCTGGATGACTCTGAGGGTTCCCTCCGTTGCCCTTCTGAAGATGTCTCCTCTGCAGACGTTCTGGAGATCCTGAAACAGAGGGAAATTGGCCAGCCCTCAACCCTTCGGAGGACGAATCTGTGTATCTTGAGGCATTTGGCTCTCCTCCTTCCACCTCCTGGGTGTCCCCTTCGACCCCCTCATGCAGGTGGTTGCTAAGAAGGCATGGACGGCTCCTGATTCAGTGGACCCCACTCCCAGGAGACCCTCTAAATTCATCACAGCTCCATCAGACAAGCAATTTTTATCAAAAGGAGTTTCTGTGGATGCTATGGTGGTAGCTGCTGCCACAAAGAAGGAACTGGCTGATCCTTCAGTGCCTGTCCATCCACCTAACAAGGAATCTAGGTCCATGGATAGGTACGGAAGCGGATGTTCTCCTCAGCGACATTTACCATGTTCGCTGAATTACCTGTGCCATTTCACTCGCCTTCAAACGGACTTGATCAAAGAAGCGAGTGAAATGTTAAGGATCCTACAGCTGCGGGTTTCAAGAAAATGAACACGCAGCTGGCTACCCTTAATTCCATATCTAACTCCTCCATGCCCTCCTCTCTTATGCGGCCGATGGAGCGAGCAGAGCCGCAGGGACAGGTGTAGCCTTACGTAGGCACGCCTGGATGCGGCTATGCAATTTTGGACCCTTTCAAGACGTCTTTCACGAACTCCCCTTTTGATGGATCATCTCTCTTTGGTCCTCAAGTGAAAGAAACCCTGACTATGTGCGAGACTGATGGCAAGACCCTTTCTGCCGCCGGAGTCCGTTTTCGACTCCTTCTAGGCCTTACCCCAAAGGCCAGAAGGGTGGGAAGATGTGGTTCCGTAAACAATCTCAAGGGACTTCGCCTGACGACAGAGTCGCTTTCCTACCAAAGGCAGAGGTGGGAATAACAATGGTAGACGCCGCCTAGGGGCAGGGGTCCGCAGAACCAGGGCAATCGGGAAGCCTTTCCTGACAAGCCCTTTCAGCATCCCTGAGGTGTTGCCCGACTGCCCATCTTCGGAGGCAGTCGGGGGAAGATTATCACTGTACCCAGAAGCCTGGCTATCCCTGACTCAAGACAAATGGGTACAGTCCATCATTTCCGAAGGCTATTCTATCCCCTTTCTTCGTTTTCCAAATCAGTCAAAAAAATCCCTTCCAGATGTTCCACCCGCTCAAAGGGATATAGCAACTTTGGAAATTTCAAAACTGCTTGCAAAAAGAGCAATTCAGTCAGTGCCAGCAGACCAACAAGGATCCGGAATCTACTCAAGGTTCTTTTTAGTTCCAAAGAAAACAGGGGACTGGAGACCAATTTTGGATCTCAGTATCTTGAACAAGTCAGTCAAGAAAACAAGATTTCGGATGGTCACTCTGCAGTCCATCCTTCCCTATTGGGAAAGGAAACTGGATGTGCTCTATAGACCAGCAGGATGCGTTCTATTACATAAAAATGAACAGACGCTCCAGAAGATTCCTCCGCTTCAGGCTGGGAACCAGTCATTTTCAATTCAGGGCCCTGCCCTTTGGTCTCACCACTGCCCCGGTGTTTACCAAATGCATGGCAGTGGTAGCTTCTCACCTGAGACGTCAAGGATTCCAGGTGTTTCCATATTTGGACGACTGGCTTCTCACAGCTCCCACCAAGCATCTCCTTCTGATGGCCAGAGATTATACCTTTCGCTTTGTCAAAACTGGGTATTTCAATAAATTGCGAAAAGTCTGTTTTGTCGCCTTGTCGCACTATTACCTACATAGGCAAATTTAGATACTATAAACATGTCTGCAAGGCTAACGAACCAAAGGATATCAGACATTCACAAATTGGTGTCACTTCTTCTCAACAACAACAGAGCCAAAGCCAGGTTAGTTCTAAAGGTGTTGGGAATAATGGCAGCGGCCATACCTCTCCTTCCATTGGCCAGATACCACATGCGGATCCTTCAGTGGATGCTTTTTTCTCAATGGTCATACCAGGAACTTCCAATGTCTCACACCATTATGATCACGCAAGCGTGCAAAAAGCATCTCATGTGGTGGATGTCTTCCCCCCAGCTCCTGTCGGGAAGACCATTTGTTCCACCTCCTCCGGTTGCTACTCTGACAACGGATGCCTCCCTGATCGGGTGGGGGCATTATCAGGGCAGGACAGTCCAGGGCACATGGCAACCAAACGAATGCCACTTGCACATAAATGTTCTGGAGATGAGAGCAGTGCTTTTAGCGTTGCAAGCCCTTCAAGACTCTCTTCCCTTGGGAACGATTGCAATCCAGACAGACAATATGTCTGTAGTGTGGTACATCAACAAACAAGGCGGAACCAGATCATACCCCTGTGTCGAGAAGCACTCAGACTGTGGCAATGGGCGATTTCTTCTCAGCGTTTCTGATAGCAACGCACATCCCCGGAAGTCCAATCACATTGCGGACAAGTTGAGCAGAGCTATACTCATGCCTCACGAGTGGTCTCTGAAAGACTCTGTAGTGAGAGAAATCTTTCTCAAGTGGGGTCAGCCTTGCTGCGATCTTTTGCTACTCCCCAAAACAGCAAGTGCAGAGAATATTTCACTCTATTCCCTTTACCAGGCCAACCCAGCAGGGACGCCTAGTCCAAGTTTGGCCCCGGGACTTCTGTATGCATTTCCTCCTTTCCCACTGATCTCTCAAGTAATACAGAAAGCTATCGCTCAGAAGGCCTCATTGATCCTCATTGCTCCTTACTGGCCTCGACAAGTGTGGTTCCCCTTTCTACATCGATTTCTTTGAGCGACCGTGGAATCTGGACCTAGTTCCAGATCTTTTGATCCACCAGTCGGGTCAGTTTCATCGCTCCCTCCTCTCTGAACCTCACTGCTTGGTTCCTCCAGTTCCAACCGTAGCCAGGCTTCCTCAATTATCTCACTCTGTTAGAGATATATTGATAGCTTCCCATAAATCTTCCACTCGAAAGATTTATTTGAGTAAGTGGAAACGCTTCTCATATTGGGCACAAGGAAAGGACATAGATCCTTTCACCGCTTCCATCCAACTAGTCCTTGATTTTCTAGCTGAACTCTTCCATGCAGGTTCATCTCCATCTACTCTTAAGGTTCAATTGGCAGCTATTTCTAATTTCCATGTGGGTATTTCTGAATCTGCCCTAATGTCCCACAAACTTTGCAAAGCCTTTTTGAAAGGAGTTTTTCTTCTCAGACCTCCTATAAGAAATCCTCCTTCTCCTTGGGACCTAAATTTAGTTCTTGCTTCTTTGATTCTTTCCCCTTTCGAACCTGCAGCTTCATGTTCCTTGAAATTATTATCATGGAAAACTCTCTTTCTGGTGGCTATCACATCAGCTAGAAGAATTTCAGAACTTCAAGCACTCAGTTGTCGTTCTCCTTATCTTTTGTTCCATAAGGACAGAGTTTCCTACGGACTAACCCGTCCTTTTTGCCTAAGGTGGTTTCAACATCAAATCTAAACCAAAGCATTGACCTCCTGTCTTTTCCCAGAGTATTCAAATAGGTCTGAACAAAAATTACACTGCCTGGATGTTCATCGTCAATTAAGGTACTATTTGGATAGGACTAAACAATTCAGAAAATCTGATCAGCTGTTTGTCTCCTATGGAAAGCAGAAAGGGACTTTCAGTTTCAAAGGTATCATTATCCAGATGGCTAACGTCTTTGATTTCCTGGTATATGAAATTAGACAACAAAATTGCCTAATAAACCTAAAGCCCATTCCACCAGAGCTTTGGCTACTTCTTTAGCCTTCCAAGACAGACTGCCTATTGACACCATTTGTGCAGCTGCTACTTGGGCTACTCCTCACACTTTTATTTCTCATTATAAGTTGGATTTAGCTTCTAGGCATAGTGCTAATTTTGGTTCCACTGTTCTCAGTAGCCTGTGCCGTTAGGCCACCCGGGACAAGGTGCTAGGGACGGTCCCATCCAGCAAGAATGAAGAGATAGACAACTTAACATATAGAAGTTATGTTCTTACCATAACGCTCCATGTTAGTTGTCTTCTCGCCTTCTTCTTGCGTCCCACCCTCCTTCCCCCTGGCCTGTACAGACCTAGAGGAGTTGTGATCGTGACCTCTCTTTCTACCACCTCTTTCTTAGTCATATGCTATTATGCATATTTCTTGGTTCAGGATGTAGGTCACCCTTTTCTTCCTGTTGTTAGAGGTGGATTCTGTTTTTACAGTTATACTGTTACTGTTATAAGCTGGGGTTAGCTTACAAACGAGATCTGAGGTAACTCTCGCCTAGCATTGTGGGATATAAGGGGAGCCTCGAACCGGTGGAACCAACTCTCGAGCTTTTAGAGTGGCCGAGTCGGAGCCGAGGTCGGCTCCGAACCCATCCAGCAAGAAGAAGGCGAGAAGAAGACAACTAACATGGAACGTTATGGTAAGAACATAACTTCTATTTATATTCTATGACCGGTCTAATGAGGGAAGAGTAGAGAGAAATGATGACCTCTTTCTTCCTGGATGCAAAACTCTTGGTAATGAGATGTGCCACATAGAAGGACTTTCTGACCACAGTGACAATGTGGTGGTCGAAGGAGAGGTTGCTATCATCTTGCGTTTCCAGATCTCTTAACACCTTCAGTGTTCACTTGCTTCCCATTGATGTGGTAATTAGTGGGAACTGAGTTTTTCCCAGAGGGGATGACAGTGCATTTTTTGGCATTAAGCTTAAGACCATGGTTTCGACACCAGTCATTTGTCTCGGTGAGGCCTTTCTGTAGGATGTGCGCATCACTTGGGGAGTTAATAATGGCTCCCAGCTTGTAGTCATCTGCGAACTTGGTCAGCCAGAGTCCCTCCCTGTTGGCCTGGACTTCTGAAATGTAGATGCTAAACAGGAGAGGACCCAGGACCAATCCCTGTGGGACTCCACTCGTGACTGGTCAGCAGTCTGACTTGGAGTCTGCTACTTTCACAATGTGGTTTCTGTCTGTGAGCCAGTTTGCAACCCACGTAATGTGTAGGAGTTTATGCCTAGTTTGGTGAGTTTATCAATAATTCCTAAGTGAGGAATGGTATTTAACGCCTTGGCCAGATCGAGGTAGGTTGTATGAACTCCCTTACCTTCATCCACAGCTCTGGTGATTCACTCAAAGAAGTCAACCAGGTTGAGCAGGCATGATCTACCTTTCACAAAACCAAATTGCATGGGATCTAGAGTTTGGAGATTCCCTATATCCTTGTTAATTAGGTCCATGATGATGCAGTCCATAGCCTTACATGTTGGACTCGTCAGGCTAATGGGGCGATAATTTCCAGGGTCTGTAGTCGCTCCTCTTTTATGGAGGAGGATGACTGTATCAGTGCATCATTTGTTAGGGACAAAGCCTGAGGTGAGGTTGTGAGTGAACAAGGGAACACACATGTGGTGCCATTTCACTTTGTAATTCATGCAGAACACATCCAGGGATGTTGCCGGGTCCCATGGAAGCTGTATTCTTAGCCTTGGACAATGCAGCTTTAACCTGTGCTGCAGTAATGCTGGGTGCCTGGCATTCTTCCAGTATTGAGATTGGTTCTTTAGGGGGGAGAGAGGGGTAAAGTTGGTAGTATGTTGGGAATATCTGTTGGCTCAGTGTAGGAGGTACCATTGTGCAGCAACTCCGAGCAAATCTGGGTATTGCCGTCTAGATTCTTGAAATAACTGTAGAAGGCTTTGTGGTTGTTTTTAGTGTCTGCCACAATTTTGCCTTCATAGCTGGCTTTGGAGGTTTTGATGAGGGATCTCAACTTTTTGTTGAGGCTAATAAGGGATTTTTTTCTAGTATTGGAACTTCACCTTTTTCAGCAGCAGTTATCTCCTTCTGTTGTACAGTTTATTAATGGCAGGGGACCACCAGATTGGCTTCTTTTTTTTGGAGGAGAGCATCTTAGTTCTGTTGGGTATGGCTAGTTCCATGCATATAGTGCACTGGTGTAGGATTCCGACAGTCATGCATCTATTTTCCATTGGCATGGGTGCTGTGAAGTTAGCCACTTCTGTTTTAGGAGTCCAAAGTCAGCTTTGGAGAATTTTTTCATGGTGGATACCTTTGGGGGGGGGGTGGATTTCCATGGTGATTAGTTTGTGGTCAGATCTAACCAGGGAGGAATTGACTATTAGTGTAGAGCAACGATTACCCGTGTTAGTAATAACCAGGTTAAGGATGTTGCTTCCTGTAGTGGGATTAAGAATGAGCTGGTCCAGGGCATCGGACTTGATGAATTCCAGGAAGTGTTTGGCCAGTGCATTGGTGCATGAGTAGTTTTCCCAGTTGATGGAGGGGTAGTTGAAGTCACCTAGTATGAATGTGTTAGGTTGGATGTTAATGGTTTCCAGGATACTTAAGAATGTGGAGTGAGAGTCTTGGGACATGGTTGGGAACCTATAGCAGGCTACCACCTGAATTGCCATCTTACCCAGTGTTAGTTGTACCTGGAGTATCTCAGATGTGTTCTGGTGGGCTACTAGTCTGGAGGTGTGCATATCCTTTATGAATATGGAGACACACCACACCTTTGGAGCTTCGGTCCATGTTCTTGGGCCAAAAGGTGTGGAATGAGTTGTAGCCTGGTAGCTCAGGGTTGTTTTCTGCTACTTTAAACCAGGTCTCAGTTACAGCACAAATGTCGATGTTCTCCATTTTGAGGAGTGCTTTGAGTGAGTTCATCATGAGACTTTTAGCGTTGAGCAGCATGACCTTCAGATTGCATTTATTTATAGCTGTTACGGTGGTAATTTGGTCTTTGGAACACCACCTAAAAAGAAGGTACTACAGGGGTGGCAAGAGCCTTGGCCAGTCCCCGAAATCCCAGGGGTGACAGATACAGGCCATCTCTGTCAAAGCATCGAGGTCCGTCAATGCAGACAGATACTGGATCCCCTTAGAATGACACCAGAAACTTAGATAGTTGTTGAAGTCAATCATTTTCTGTTTATTCTACGGTGTCATTCTGGGCAACAGTAGGATGCTGCTCAGGGCTAGGGTCATACCTGCCTGGGCCACAAAATCCGAGAGTTCTACCATGTCTGTTTTCATGTAGTCCAGGGAGGTGCGTCTCAAGTCATTCACACCCACATGGACAATGACAGAGCCATACTTGTGGAGTGTCCTGAGTGTGTGTGTTATGTGTTGGATTCTGGCACCTGATGGACAGCTGATTGCTACCTTCTCCTTATTCAACCTAGTGAGTGGGACATCAGTGTGCCTCACATTGAGGTACCTCTGATTATTGTACTGGGCAGCTGTTTTGCCTTAGGGGCCTAGGTTGAGAGGCCTACTTTGTAGGTGAGCTGTGTGTCTTGTGGTTTGTGCTGTGTTGTGGTGGTCGAGTGCGTTTTGCCTTGGAGGTCTCTGCTGTTTGGGTAGATTTCTATTGAGAGCCTCCGAGAAGGTGGGTATGTGGTTTGTGTTTTTATGTGAGGGCTGTGACGGTGGGTGTTCTGGAGGCTATGTCTTCCATGTGGAAATGTAAGTCTTCCTGGCGCCTGGTCTGTAGGCAGGAGTAAGGATCTGGAACTCTTGAGGTGGGTACAAAGTGTCCCTTGCGATTAAGAGAACTAGAGAAACTATGTAGTTGGCTTTGCATTGCAGAGAAATAGAGCCCTCTCTCTGATCCAGATGACCTAGACTTTATCATCAGCCTCAGCACTAGAGAAGCCATGTAGGGAGAGACAGGAGAGGAGTGTTACCCACTTGCCTCTCCTTGGGGATAGTGGGGCTTGCACACACTAGAGGGTATACTGAGCAGTGAGATTTTCCTGGTGGAGACCAGGGAACACCTGCCTGTGCCACATGGGTGGGAGCAGAGCTACTGGGAATACCCCTTGTGAAAGTGAGGCAGTGGCCACTGCTGACATCCCATTGCCCACCCCTCTCCACTGCCTGAGCCAGGTGCATACATTTTAGTGATGAGTGGAAGGAAAAAAAAAAAGACACACTATTAACCTTGAGAAGTGAAGTGTCCAGATGGGACAAAAGGCTGTTGGGGGTTCTCAGAAGTAGGCGCCTAATAGGTGAGTTAGGGTAAAGAAAAAATAATCTTATATCTATCATGACCAAAAAGGAGCTCTCGGGATGATCCTGACTTTGCTTATTCTGGCCTAGTCTAGAAACTTTGGAATAAGAGGAGAGAGTAAAGAAGTACCAGGGGCCACTTCTGGATCAGAGCATCTCTGAGTAATTCTTTTGAGGGAGGGATTAGATAAAAGAATTGCTGTAGTTGTAGTTGGATGGAGATAAAAAAAGGTTGCAGCAATGGATCTCCAAGGAGCAAAACAGAATTTGAACTGCAGTGGATTTGAGGGACTGCTTGTGCAGCATCAGTAGGCATCAGCTGAGCCTATTCAGAAGAGAACTGACAAGACTAGGATATAGGTAGTAGCAAAAAGTATGTTGGAGGCAAGAACATAATTTTATATTCTCTTACAAAGGTGATTGTAAGTTCCCACTTGTTTATTTACCAAACCACTGCCATTTTGTCAAAGTGAATGGCAGTCTCAGCAGAAACTATGGAGTCCTTGAATGCCTACATGATGAGAAGAAGGTAACAGGAAAACAGGAAACAGGAAAAGAGGAAGGCCTAATTCCAGGATACATCCTGATATGACAAGGTATCTCAAACTGTCTGATCTGCATAGCGCTCCACTACCACAGATTAGAGGCATCTGTGCTCACTGCCAACCTGCTTGATAGCTGGTAAATAAGTGGCTGCCCACAGACAGGTTGAACTCAAGATGATCCTTGGATTTTCTCAAAACCTTTATAGGAGCAGTTAAGGGATTTAGGATTTGAACCTTCAGAGTTTACTGAAGGACTCTCATGAGGAGTCTTATTTGGGGAACCATGAAGATTGTGGAAGACATCAGACTGAATGCTTGAAGGCAAAGGGCTTGGACAGTATTATTAGTATACTGAACTTCTGGAGTTTCTGCTTTCTGCCTTAGTTTGTATCACTTGGAGGCCCACCTGTTTATTTGCATCTCTGTCCATTCCCCTTCATTGCTCATGCATCTCCCTACTCTAATCTGTGCACAAACTGGTTATTAATCAGCAAGTCAAAGTGAAGACACACTCCCAACCTTAATAAAGTTTGCTGGCCCTTCTCTCCTTCACTTTACAGGTAGTTTGAATTCTTACTTACCCCCTCTGAGGCCTTCACTGATAGTTTTCCACTGATTGCCTCTCTGGTTTCTTTGTATTCCACCTGGTTTACACCCCTTGTGCTATCTCCCTCCCCCAATACTAAGTCTATATTAGAATCCTGCTGAGCATGGAGCCATCTTTAAATTTGTAGTCTCCCCACCAGGACACAAGTGCTCTTCAGCAATTGCATTCTGCTTGCTGGTAAGCCATTAAACCTCAGGAATTTTATTTAAAGTGTTCAGATTTGTAAAGTAATACTTACTTTTTACTCTTGTCTTGGTGGGCTCTGCCCCACTCCGTTCGCCCTTGCTAACGCTCGGGCTCTCTCCACTCCCCTGCCCCCTATTCCCTCCCGCCCCCACTACCTCTACATTTATAGTAATTGCAGCCACACCCCACAGCTCACCCTCACATCACCTCTACCAATCACAGTTCCTTAAGTCAGATCATATACCACACCAACTTGCTTCACAAAAATACTCCCAATTACTCTTATTCCCATTAGGCATTTTTTATATCACCCACACTACTTACCCATCTACATATAGTGTAACCCTAAAATTCCTATTCAGACCCCCATCTAGTACCATCTTAAACTTTATAACCATGACTATCACACAACTAATTTTAGTCTGTCTTCTCATAATTTTTTTTAACACCAGAAGTTGTCACTCTAGCAATATCCCTAAACTTAGCACAACACTACATTATGCACTCTCCATATACAAAGGAGACCCTGGAGAGGTGGAGATATGCTCTAGAGAGAAGAGGAATGAAGGTCAGCAGGACTAAAACAGAATATGTGTGTGTGAATGAGAGGGAGGACAGAGGAATGGTGAGGATGCAGGGAGTAGAGGTGGCGAAGGTGAATGAGTTTAAGTACTTGGGATCAACAGTTCAGAGTAATGGTGAGTGTGGAAGAGAGATGAAGAGGAGAGTACAGGCAGGGTGGAATGGGTGGAGAAGAGTGTCAGGAGTGATTTCTGACAGACGAGTACCAGTAAGAGTGAAAGGGAAGGTCTACAGGAGGGTACTGAGACTAGCTATGTTATACGGGTTGGAGACAGTGGCATTGACAAAAAGGCAGGAGTCAGAGCTTGACGTGGCAGAGTTGAAGATGTTAAGATTTGCACTGGGTGTGACGAGGATGGACAGGATTAGGAATAAGTATATTAGAGGGTCAGCCCAGGTTGGAAGGTTTGGAGACAAAGCCAGAGAGGCAAGATTACGTTGGTTTGGACATGTGCTGAGGAGGGATGCAGAGTATATTGGGAAAAAGATGCTAAGGATGAAGCTGCCAGGTAACAGGAAAAGAGGAAGGCCTAAGATAAGGTTTATGGATGTGGTGAGAGAGGACATGCAGGCGGTTGATGTGACAGAGTAAGATGCAGAGGACAAGAAGAAATGGAAACAGTTGATCTGCTGTGGCGACCCCTAACGGGAGGAGCTGAAAGAAGAAGAAGACGATATACAGATACCACACATTATAATAATATCTGTCCACAATTGTTCAAGAACTACATAACGGACCAATTCAGAACTAAACACATATTCTCTCATTCCTACTCCAAAAAAGCACAGTACTTTTTCACACGCCTCACCAAACTCCAACATCTGTATCACCATTTTAACACCAGGCTCACCATAAGTAGGGATATCCACCCCAACCCAGGCCCAAATCCATCCTGTCCAACACAAACTTCTCCAACACAAATGTCAGAACATAACACCTCCACTATCTTCATCCCAGGGCAAATCAACAACAGCATCAAAACCAACCAACTTTTAATGCTAAATATTAATATTAGAAGTATCAAAAATAAAATACCTGAACTCCAGGCCACAATAGCACACTACTCCCCAGACATAGTTGCTTTAACATAAACCTGGCTAAATAAAAACATAGCTAACTCGGAAATTCTCCATACCGGCTGCAATATCATTAGACAAGACAGACCACTTCGTAAATGGGGTGGAACTGCCTTATTGTACAAGTCCAACTTAACTGTACGTCAATTACCAAACTCCTACCCCTCCCCCAATAATTGGGACATACTTATCTCACAACTTCAACTTCACCCTAAAAAGGTCATCACCACAGTTGTGATCTATATTCCACCTGATAATACATCTGCTAGCCTTGAAGGCTTCTTATCCTGGTGTTCTTCCACATACTCACAAGAAACCCTTATTCTGGTGGATTTCAACCTAGATTGGTTCACCTGCATATCAGAACCACCAAGTAATCTAATAAATCTCCATGGCTACCAGTAGCTAGTCCAGATTCCAACTAGATGTGATAAAAAATCTAAAAAGGAATCCAGCCTTGACTGGGTCCTAACAACCCCACATTGTACCCCCACGCAGGCTGTCTCCCAGACACCTTAAGTGACCACAACATAATATACTTTATACATAGTAGAACAAGCATATGCAAAACCACCAACTATATATCCACTAGAAACACAAAAAAATTATCTCCTGAAGTACTCAATACTTTACTCTGACTGTGACTGGACACCCTTAAAAACCCTCCCACTTGACCAGGCTATAGCATATTTCAACAAAACATTTCTACAACACCTAGACACTGTCGCTCCATTGCGCAAAATCAAGGTTAGAACCTCTACAAACCCCTGGCTCAGTAAAGAAACCAAACATATCCTCAGGTCCAGAGACGCTGCCTGGCTTTACTATCAAAAAAAACACAAAGCCTAACTAAGTACCAAGAACTGCGCAACCGTGCAAAAAATGCATTAGGCTGAACAAAAAATCCTACTACACGACATTACGAACTAAATACCAACACAACCCCCAAACATTTTGGAAAAATGTAAACCAGATACTAAAAATCACCCAAAAGGCTACCCCCAAACCAACCACCCAGACACTAAAGTTCCCATCAAAACACAATTCAACTCCCACTTTGTGAACTCAATTCTATCCTTTTGTATCACAGGACAGTTCCTTCCTCACTAGCCTCCCCAACACAAATAACACTAATACAAGCTTTACCCTCAAAACAGTTTCCACCACTTCAATCAAAAGCATGCTCTCCAAACTAAAAACCTTATCAACAGCAACCAGCCTACTCCCCAGCTATTTCTTGAAACTCACAGCAGATGCTATTGCTATCCCAGTCTCCACTCATAAACAGATCAATTGTTGAAAACTATGTGCCCAAACTCTGGAAAATATCCTATGTTACACCCATACATAAAAGTGGGACCTCCACTGAACTTAACTACAGACACATTGCTTTACTCTTCCCCCTGGCCAAAATCCTAGAAAAATGCATCCATACCCAGATGCTAAAATATTTCCTAGACAGCAACATCCTGTCACCTACTCAGCATGGTTTCAGCCCTCCTCTGCTTCACAGACACAGTAAACTGTCTCAAAAATGAAGGCCTGCAGGTGTCGACTCTTTTTTTGGATATGTTCAAAGCATTTGACACAGTCTCTCACCAAATCCTGCTAAACAAACTAAATCAGTATCACCTATGAAATTCCACTCTTACCTGGTTTCAAAGCTACTTAACTGACAGGTACCAAGGTGTGAAATGGGAAAATTCTCTCTCTCCTCAGCTGCCCATAACTATAGGAGTCCCACAGGGTTCTGTCTTAGGACCACTACTATATACCTCCTCACAGCATGCATCTATCATTCAGTATGCAGATGACACTACCTTAATCTGTGCTGCACAAAACATTCCCACCCTCCTGCAAACAACTCTGCAAGCATTCTCTGACGTTAAAAACTACCTAACCAAAGCCCAACTTATCCTCAATCCAAAGAAACTCTGCTTATGATTATAACCAGTTCTAACAAAAACACTGATAACAGTCAGTTCACTATCTTCTCCACAAATGCTACTCCAGTTGCTCTAGTGACACAGGCTAAGCTATTGGGAATAACCATAGACTCCCACCAAAAATTTGATAGTCATCTCAACTTAACTATTTAAAAAGTACATGCCAAACTGGGATCACTCTACCGTATCAAACCATTTGTTACCAACAACACAAGATCAGCCATTGCTTGCTCCCAACTTCTATCCACCATACTCTATGCATCTCCCATTCTGACTAATCTCACCAAAACTGAACTAAGCAAAATAGAAGCCTGCTGTAACAGAATTGCCCGCTTTGTTGCAAATTGCTCATATAGAACTCATCACTGTACTGCTTTGAGACAGCTGCACTAGCTTGAACTACCCAATCTCCTAACCTACAACCAGCTCTGCCTCTGTCATTCTGTCTATTACCTCCCCAATAAGTGTTCTGCCCTCAAAAACCTAGTACAACATCACTCGGCCAAAAGCCTCTTAGATCATCAAGCAAGCTACTACTAGAAGTCACCAACAGCTACAATAGCTTTGGAGATGCACTATATAGTAGTTTAGAGGCTAGAAAATGGAACTCTGTCCCCACTAGCATTCAAAACACATCATCCAAAGCCTCCTTTAAAGACCTCATCAGGCAACATCTCAAGCAAAGTTGGCAGTGCCATGATTGCTCCCCAGGCTAGTGAAAGCAGATAAGTTACACATACTAAACCTAGAGTACTTGATTAAGATTGAAAATTATTCTCACAAACACTGGCTAATCTACAGTGTATGTACTATGTATGTATTCTACCTATGTTCCAAATTTCTGCTGTACACCACAAATCTGTTAAGTACCTTTATTTTTAAATATTGTTTGTTTGTTCTCTCCACTGTAACTGTTGATGTGCTGCATACCCACTGTAAAAACATGTATTTTGTAATTTGTGTGTATACTGATCATGTCTAAATGTATTTTCTATGTGGAGCTTTTCTCCCCGGGCCTCTGCTGAAAAAGGTCCTTTTCGGCTCAGTCAGGCAACCCCCGGTTAACAAATGTAAAATAAATAAGTAAATAAATTCTGGAGATTGGATGAGAATGATTTTCCATGGAAGGATAAGGATTTGTCCAAACATCAGGTGCAAGACCCACAGATTAGCAGTGTTTTCTGAGTGACCATCATCAGTATTTCATAAGTTTGACTTTTGTGCTAAAGATCTGGAAAAGAATGAGGAGTGAATCTCTGGAGGCAAATGATGCTTGGTTGGGGCTGTCATCCAGATCAGGGAAAACCCTGGACAGCTTTAGTTGTAGAGTTGCCTTGACTGCAGATATGCACATGATGAAAACACACTTGGGGCTGTGATGAAATCAGTGGGCAGTGTCCTGAACTTAAAAGAACTGGCTGCTTTGCAGAAGCAAGGGAATATGCTGGACTTCTTTGTGAATTTTTTGTAGAAGTATGTAACCAATGGTTCAGAGAGGTACTTCGTGTTGATGTTTGGCTGTGCAAATTAAGAAAGGACCAAAGTCTTGATTCTTGTTGGACATTAAAGTGAGGTAAACACCTTAACCATTACATCAACCCCACAATAAAGTGAAAATTGAGCGTCAGCTGCACCTTTTGACATCTGACACAACCTCTTGAATTGCTGTCTGCAGTGACCGAACTTCCACCTGAAGTGTGAATATACCTGTGTGATGTGGGTGGGGACATTGAAAAGGGAAGGTGCAGTGACATACTACTGTTGATTATTCTCATGTTTAGTTACCTAGCCCTACCATCCCCCACACACTTGCATCCTCCATGGGGCTGGCATGCAGTGGACTTGCTGCATATTGTCCATGCCTCATCATATGACTCGAAAAAAGTTCTACTTCCCCCTTATAGACAGCACTTGCAACTCATCCCTGACATGTACGAGAGATCAACTTTGGAGTTGTGCCAGTTTGTGTGCCCTCACCCCAAAAGGATGGGCATATCCATCCTTCCTGCCTGCACTGTCAATTGCCCAAACCACAAATCCAAGTCTTACAACTCCAGCTTTATCCCCATATGCTACTGGTGCAATCTCCAGAACCTTGAAAGGTGTCACATCAGGAGCGCAGATACTAAAGTGGGAGTAGGCTATGATCCATGCTGAAGAGCATAGAGCTTAATTCCTCACAGTTTTGCTTTTTTTAGTGCTGCTTTGTCTGATTCCCCAAAGAGAAATAACCTATTAGAGGGAGATTCGTAAATTGTGGTTTTGAGCTCTCATTAAATTCTGTAAGCCAGAGCTAGGCATGATGGTGAACAGTTAAGTTGGCTCCTGCCACTCTCAGCATTCCACAGTTCTGTGGGTAAGACACTGAGTCTGGGTAATAAGACAGTCCTGGACACTGACTGTTAAGACTGGTGTTGGGTCTTAATGTTTCCATCTGGCAACTTGTCCAGAGCCTTGACCATCTGGTTCTAGTAAGTCTCTCTGTGGAACCTGTCCATCTGCATAAGGTATGTATGGTGACCTCAAAGTGAAGGTGAAGGAGGAAAGTAGCACTTGCTTCCCAAGTCTGTCCAAGGTGCGCAATATCTTTTTATAAGATGAACATTCTTGGACTGAGGTTATGTTATCCAAAGCATCTTGTAGGATCTAAGTATATTAGGTATAAAGAGAATGTTAATAGCTCTGTTATCAGACAGTTTCAAAGTTGTAATTACTCTGAATATATAGATAGTTCAGGAGAGTTTCTACATCCAGATCAGGATGGGTTTATAAGTTTAATATTGAGGCCATGTGTAACAGTACCCATATAGTTAATTTATCGTACTGTGTCGTATGTAAGACATTTTATGTATGAAAAACAGGCGTTTGAGGGATCGTGTACGTGAGCATTTATGTAACATTAGGAATGGCACAAATAAGAATGCTCTTGCTAAACATGTTTTGGAATTTTCCCCAGCACATAGATTTTAATTTTTAGCTATAGGTAAAGTGGAAGAGAATTTAAGAGGGGGTGATGCATGTAATATGACTGAATGCCTAGAGAGTAAGTGAATAATCAGGCTTAGAGCTGAGATTGGATTAGGCCTCATTGTTAAGGTTCCAGTAATACCCATGTTAAAAGTATGTACACTCCTCAAGTAGACTGACACTATGAGAATAGTTTGATGTGATGCTAAATATGCATGCTTGTAGACGAGTTATCCTTTTAAGAAGGAAGATTGTGTTTTAGAGTTCTGTTTCTTTAAGAGGCAATTAATTTATTGATGCATGTGACTGTAGCTTCCCTATGTAATTGTGAAGGCAAGAGCTGATTTTTATACATCTGAAGCAGCAATTTTATGACTGTGAAAGCACTTATGGTTTTACTCAAGAAAACTTGTTCATTTTATGAAGAGAGGCTGGTTTTGCTTCACCTTATTGCTTCTTGTTGGATAATTGCCTAAATGTGTTGTAATTAAATGAATTCTGAAAGTGCCATTGAGGCACTACCTTCTGTTCATAGTTAGTGGTTCTAGTTCAGAGGTGTTCACTGCCATAGTCTGATATTTTGTATTGTGCTCATTTTCCATCTTAGGTGCTATGTTGAAGTTGTGCTGAGTATGGCGAGTATAGTAATAAACTAGAATTCTTCTTTATGAAGTCCTCATTACATCAGAAGTAAAAGCCAGTATATTTTGCTTGACAAAATACATACGTTTAAAAGAAGTATGCCATAGTTTGGAGCCGTTAAAGTGGTGTGGTCAAATTCAGTATAGTGCTACACAGAAGTACCAAAGTAGAAGAAGAGAATTCTTACATGCTGTTTTACATGAATACTGTGTGGAGACTTCATTGTTTTATAATGAAATATGAAAGGCAGGACTTTGGCCTTTTATTTATAGACAGTTGATCAACTGATTCAATAATTGTAACTGCCATTGTCTGATATTTTGCATTGTATTCTGTTTTCATAGTAGATGTTTTGTAGAACTTTTGCTTAGTATGAGGAGCCAACTGACGGCCAGCAGAGGTTTAACTAGCTCTTATGATGCCCTGTGCCTTTCCCTGATCTTGGCATTCCTGTCAATTTTAAGTTGGAGAGCAAAAAAAAAAAAAAAAAAAACCTTTACTACTTGAGAACCATCAAAACATTCCTCTAACACATAGTCTTTATTCCAGTGAAAAAGACACTTTTTTAAACTATAGCAAACTGCTTGCTATATTTGTAGCAACCAGCTTCTTACAGTTTATAATTCACACTTGGTGCAAACGTGCTAATACCAGTAATCCAGTAAAGACTGGCATTTATTTATTGCACCCCTTGGCTCTTTGCATCTCAAGTGGTATTCCTCCTTTTGCTCCAGCCTTTGTCTCTGATTGCCCAGAATATATATTTACTTAATTGTTACTACATCAGAAGCAGCAATCTTGTATATTATACCAGAAATATATGTATATATACAATGTTGTCTTAGGTGGTTTAGATCATAGGAGTTTACTGGGTTAAGAGTCCTAGAGCCCTTTTCAGTCTAATTGTTCAAGCCCCAGTTTTCCCAATTATCAGTATCCATGAGCTGGATTGGCTTTGGTATAGGCCTGTGACTTAAGGCATCTGCATACTGCCCCTGTCCGTAAGAACCACAGGTGACAAGCCAGGGGTGAATTTGCGATTTACTATCTGTTGGTCCAAACTATGTTTGAATAGGCTTTGGGAAGAGCTCTGTTTCACATGAAAGTAGTCTGTTCCAGAGAAGGATTTGAGTTCAACAACTGGCTTACTGGACCAGAGCCCAGTGCTCTTTCAGACGCTTGGATCCAGGGCTGTTACCCCCCCCCCCCCACCACCACACGCATAACTCTCTGGTTCACAGATTACCTCATATCTTGATCTTTCAGGGCATGACATTCAAGGGCTCTGATTTCTAGTTTACATGTGCTATTTCTAACTCTTTGGGCTAATTTTTTTGTTTAGCTGTTTGTATTACTCTTTATATTCCCTTTGCAGAAGTTTTTCTAAAGATTTTTTTTCTTCCTCCATTTTCCCTTATTTAAAAAAAAATTCTATATTATCTACCTGTTTTTATATATATATATATATATATATATATATATATATATATATATTTTTTTTTTTCTGCCTGGGCAATTGCATTAGTTAGCTTTGTTGTTGAGCTAATTGATGCAGTGGTTATGGTGCTCATTGTTGCTGTATCAGCATTCTGGACAAGACCGCTGCTTTTAAAAAATGTTTGGGGTGTGTCTCTAAGATCCTACAACAGTACCCACGTTCTTCATGAATTTACTGTTTGGGAGTGTTGCATTTAGCTTCTGATTGTGAAGCCTATTCATCTTTCAGAGACAGGATTATAAGTTCATAGGTATGTACTAGGCTATCAGCCCAAGGGCCTAAGTAAGCCTAGCCAGCAAGGTTCCCCTGGCTTACGGCACCCAAGAAAGTTATTTTCCTGTGCCCCTGTCGAGCAGAGCCACAATAGTGATCCACTGGGTGTATTTTCTATTTCCCATCCACTCATCAAGATTTTTTTTGAAGAGTGCTAATGAGGAACTTTGCTTGACATAGATGGGTAGCTTGTTCCAGAGTATGGGAAGTCTCTGAGGCAGTAATCTATCCCTCCAGCATGTCCTGCTTATTTTGGTGACAAGGTTTAGGTCCCTAGAGCATGTAGCTCAGAGGGATTGGGATTTCTTTAGGTGTAGCATGTCCAACAGCTCTGGGTTTGCCGTACCTTTATATGTTAGGCAGAGGTCACTATTTGAGTAGGCTATATGCTATGGAGTAAAGCTGGAGTTTTTTGAGATGGCCTGCGTAGGGCATCTGTTTGAGGCTGGTAATCCTCTTTGT
Organism: Protopterus annectens; assembly: GCF_019279795.1. Lineage (NCBI taxonomy): Eukaryota > Metazoa > Chordata > Ceratodontiformes > Protopteridae > Protopterus > Protopterus annectens. The sequence goes on along the minus strand of NC_056726.1, from coordinate 849,798,729 downwards.
GAGGTATTTATGAGCCCTTTCCAGCTGCCGCAGATGTCTTGTAAGGTACATCCCAAAAGGGGTGTTGTACTGTATAAAGGGTCTGATGAGTGTCGAGTAGAGGGGAACAATGACCTCTCTTTTTTCTTTCCTGGATGAGAACCCTTTTGTGATGAGGTGTGCCATGTAGAAGGATTTCCTGACTACTGTGGTGATGTGATTATCAAAGGAGAGACTACTGTCCACCTGGCTCCCAAGGTCTCTTACCACACATTCGGCGTTAAGTAGACTGTCGCCTATGTGGTAGTTCATGGGTACAGAGTTGACAATGCACTTTTTGGCATTGAGCTTGAGGCAATGGCTCTGACACCAGGCATCTGTCTCAGTGAGGCCCTTTTGTAGGATGTCCACATCATTTGGGGATTCAACTATGGCTCCTAGTTTGCAGTCATCTGTGAACTTAGTTAGCCATAGGCCTTCTGTGTTAGCCTGTACTTCAGAGAAGTAGATACCAAACAGGAGAGGTCCCAAGACTGAACCCTGTGGTACTCCACTTGTCACTGGTTTTAAGTCAGATTTGGAGTCTGCAACTTTTACAGTCTGTGTTCTGTCAGTGAGCCAGTTGGCAACCCATCTTGTGACATAGGGATTTATACCTAGTTTAGTGAGTTTAGCTATAATTCCAGAATGGGGGGATGGTGTTGAAAGTCATGCCGAGGTCGAGATAGGCTCTGTGAACCACCTTACCCTCGTCTATGGCTTTGGTGACTTCCTCAAATAGGTCGATCAGGTTCTGGAGGCATGATTTGCCTTTCACAAACCTGAAATGCATGGGGTCCAGATTTGGAGGTTACCAATGTCTTTGTTTATGAGTTCCATGATGATACGTTCCATGGCCTCTCGTCAGGCTAATAGGACGATAGTTCCCGGGGTCAGTGGTGGTTCCCCCTTTGTGGAGTGTGATAACTGTTGCTGTGCATCATTCAGTGGGCACAAAGCCTGGCGTGAGGCTATGATTGGACATGGTCCTTAGGTGGGAAGCCAGTTTGTTCTGAAGTTCGTGTAAAACGCAGCCTGGGATGTTGTCTTGTCCCATGGATGCTGTGTTTTTGGCTTTAGAGAGTGCCACTTTTACCTGTGTAGTTGTGATTACAGGGACTCTGCATTCTTTTTTGGGCCCTTTAGGGGATGAGAGGGGGTGTAAAGTTAGCACTGAATCTATCTGCCAGATGTTGGCAATATCAGTTGGTTCTGTAATTTTCATGCCATTGTACTGTAACTCAGAGCAGATCTGGCTGTTGCTATTGAGATTCTTGACTTAGCTATAGAATGCTTTGTGGTTGTCCTTAGAATTGGTGGCGATTTTGTTTTCATAGCTAGCTTTGGAGGATCTTTTAAGGGATTTCGGCTTCTTACTGAGGCTGACCAGGGAGCTCCTCCACTCATGGGATTTTACTCTCTTTTGCAACAGTTTCTTCCTTCTGTTGTAGAGTTTGTTTATGGCAGGGGACCACCAGATTGGCTTCCTTTTTTTGAAGGATAGCATCTTGGTTCTGTTTGGGATAGCATGAACCATGCACTTGTGTTAAGTGCTTATAGAGTGCATTTGTATAGGATTCAGCAGTCATAACTGTATTGTCCATCTGCATGGGTGTCATGAATTTTGCCACTTCTGTCTTAAGAAGCATGAATTTGGCTTTGGAGAAATTTTTTACCGTGGTTTCCTTAATGGGGGGTGGAGACGGGATGCGGATATCTAGGGTGATTAGCTTATGGTCGGATCTGACCAACGAGGAGTTGACTTCGGTTGTGGAACACTGGTCACTCATGTTGGTAATGTCTAGGTCTAGGATATTGTTGCCCCTGGTGGGGGTATGGCTAAGTTGATCCAGGGCATTGGAATTTATGAATTCCAGAAAGCGCTGAGTGAAGGAGCTGGTGCATAAGTAGTTTTCCCAGTTAATGGTGGAATAGTTGAAATCGCCCATTATTAGGGTGTTTGATTGAACCAGTACATCAAGAAAAGAGGAGTGTGAATCTTGGGACATTGTGGGGGATCTGTAACAAGCTACAATTTGGATTGCAGTTTTGCCTAGAGTTAATTGCACTTGAATAACCTCTGATGCATTAAGCTGAGCAACTAGCCCGGAGGTGTGGATATCCTTAATGAATATGGACACACCTCCGCCTTTGGTGTTTTGGTCCAGGTTAGATGGCCGAATAGTGTGGTATGAGTTATAGCCTGGTAATGCAGGGATGCTCTCTGGAGCCTTGAACCAGGTCTCAGTCACTGCACAGATATCGATGTTCTCCATTTTAAGGAGTGCCTCGAGGGAGTACATTTTGAGATTTAGACTTTTAGCACTGAGTAGCATTACCCTCAGTTTTTGCTTGCCTGTTCCTGTTACTGTGGTTAATTTGTCATTTGAACCTTGCCTGAAAAAAGCACTATAGGAGTGGCAAGAGCTTTAACCAGTATCTGGAATCCCAGGGGCGACAGGTGCAGGCCATCTCTGGCAAAGCATTGTGGTCTGTTGACCATGTCGTCCAAGGCAGATACTGGATCCCCTTAGAATGACACCAGAGGCTTGGTCAATTGTTGAAGTCAATCATTTTGTCCTTGTACTGCAGTATCATTCTGGGCGATGGCAGGATGCTATTCAGGGCTAGCGTCATACCTGCCTGGGTTACAAGATAGGAAAGCTCTTTCATGGCTCTTTTCATGTAGTCCAGGGAGGTACTTTTCGGGTCATTCATACCTACATGGGCAATGACAGAGTCATATTTGTACTTGTGGAGTGACCTGAGTGCGTGCGTTATGTGGCGGATCATGGCACCCGACAGGCAGCTGAGAGTAATAGCCTGGTGAGTGGGACATCAGTGTGCCTGACTATAGGGTCACCTATGACTAGTGTGTTGGGTACATTGTTTTGCTTTATGGGCACACTGAGTCTGTGGGCTATGTGTCATATGGGTTGTGTTGGGGGAGGAGGTTGCTTGCGTTTCTGCTTTGGAGGTCTCTGTTGCTTTAGCAGATTATTATTGAGTGCCTCTGCGAATGTTTTTGTGTTTCTATGTGTAGGTTTTGGTGGTGTAGGTTTAGTGGGACTATGTGATGAGTTTGGTGTGGTGCAAGTGTTTACCTTCTCCTCTTGACTGTCAAGTTCAGTCTTGGTTGGAGAGAGCTTTGCCTCCAGTTTGATTGGATAAGTGCATCTCTCACAGGTTGTAACGTTGGGTGGTAGGAGGAGAGGGTTGTCTGTGTATGTGAGGCAATTGCTACATTGCCACAAGATGCCCAGATTCATCAGATAGACAGGAGAGCACTGGGAGCTGACCCTTTGTCATGACTGAATAAAAAACTATTTTCCCTCTAGACAAGTGAGAAAAGTGAGTACAAGAGCTGTTTTTCTCTAAGCAAGTGGGGAAAATGAGTACAAAAACTGCTTTCCTGTAGGTAATGAGGAAGGTTGAGTGCTGTAGTAATTTGTAGCTTATTTAGGGCTTTCAAGTTCTGAACAAGTGCTGAGCTTGAATAAGCAAATTTCAGTGCTAAAACTAAGAATCTGTATCTAGACTAGACTAGTTACAGGAAATAAACGAGTACAAATGAGGGGTTTTAAATCAGAACGTTGAGAGAGATGGAAAAATTGCCCAAACTGCCAGTAACTACAATTTCTTTGCCAGAAACCATTCCTTATGTGGTAGATAGGTTACCTACTGCTTACCACTCCCACTGATAAGCTAGCAGGCTTCCCTCCAACTCAGAATGGCTTGGGGAGCTCAGAAGCTCTTGCAAGGCCTCAGAGATTTGGTATGCAGAAGGTCCTTCTTCCCACCCAAATGGTAGAGGTATGGCCACTTCTGTCCCAGCGGTGTCCTCTTCTTTGGCCAAGAAAATGCTGAAAATAAAAGTTAAGGAGAAGGAGGAGTAAGAAAAGACAAGAATTCAGACAGAGAGAAAAAGAGCCAGAAAAGAGGTAGGAAAAACTAGGAAAAGGTAACTGAAGCAATCTTATTCTGCTGCTACGACATGAAGACACCAAGAGATTCAGATGTTCATCAGATCCATTCACCCTCTCCCCCTCTATGAGTCTTACTGTAGCTAGTAAGTCCATGGCTTCATTGCCTGTTCATGCAAGAGAAGCATGCTTTTTTGACCACCATCAGTGGCTTCATATTTCAGGTCCTTCTATTTCTTGAGGTGTCTTTCTCAGAAGTTGATATTAACAGGATGATGCAGAAGTTTCTTAGGACACAGATTTAGTTGGGGGGTCATTCCAATGCTGACACAACCTGGGTCTCTGACCCACCTGGCACTGATTTCTCCTGCTCTCTTCTAGCTATTGGATCCAAAGCTCACAGACCAGAGTCTGCCCTGTAGGGCATCCACGATGGAGCCAACAGATCTTTCAACTTTGACTCTGGCAGTTTGTCACTCTTTCAATACTGGCCTTGTTAGATTGGGATGAGTCAAGGAGGTGAAGCACCGAAGCCAAGGGTCAGGGTTGAATCTGAAGTTCATAGAACTGTCCCTTCCCCTTAGCACCTCAGAGAGTGACAGCGCAGTGTCATTGTCTGTCTCTGAGCCAGATCATGTCGGAGTTGAAGGCACTCTACCTTTCCCTGTGTGGCTGGGGTGGCACTCGTTTGACTTTGATTTCATATTTGGGCTTTGAGGCATTCATGATGGTTCTCTCAATGTTCACAAAAGAGGTGATTCTACCACATTCTGGTCCATCCCAACCTCCTGTGGATCTTGTTTCCATGCTTGTTCATCCTGATCAATAAGGACAGTCAGTCTCCTTCATCCTCAGGGGTTCTCATCTGGGGAGCTCTGCATCCAATTCCAAACTGTCCCGTGGAAGCCAACACAGGGAGGTGCTGAGGAAATGGGCTTGTAAGATGTGACATTTAGACTTTTCAATGGAGTCTGTCACCGAAGACACTGAATTCAGTGGAGAGTGTTCTCCTTTGCAAACCTTCTGGAGTTAATGAAGCAAAAGATGGGGGTGGGGTTGGTTCTCCAAAGCTCCTCTACTGAGGAATTGTGGTGGTCCTCAAGGTATTCACGGCTGGCTTTTCTACCTCCTGGGTGGTTCCACCCACTGATGAACTATTAGTTCAAACAAAATTTTAGTAGCCCCTAGGACTAGGTCCCACTGAAGCAAGGTTCCCTAGTAGATTCCATGGTTGGTCCCTCAACAATGAAGGAGCTGTCAGAACAGAACACATCTGTTCATTCCTTAGTAGAGAATCTAGGGCATTGGACAGATGTATGCCTCAACAGCTTTTGCACTCGAGTACTGAGCTACCTGGTTTACACGACTCCATTTCAGAGGAACTAACTTAATGAAGTAGTTGTTGAAATCTCTCTCTGGTAACCTACCTGCAGACATCCAAAAGTCAGCAGAAATTCAGCTGTCTAGCCTCCAAACAGCGACTAGTTGTATCCATGCATCTGCTATCTAACGCAGCTGTTGGTTCATCCAGAGTGATAGACACTAGCATTGCAGTCCATCAGCATGCTGGATGAGCCAGTGTGATTTCACAAAATGCTTCAAGACATCCTTCATCAATACCCCTTTAGATGGTTCAACCCTTTTTGGATCTAAAGTGAGCAGGAGGACAACACCCTGTCTGCAGTTGGCATATGCTTTTCCACCCCAGAAATGACCTTCTCTTGAAACCAGAACGGAGGGGAAATGGTTATGGTTCAGAAAGTTGCAGGATTTTGGCTAGGATGCTTCTGTGGATAGTCACCCCTCTAAGGCTGAGAGAGGTGTAACTTTAACAGATTAACCCCCGGAGGCAGAGGTAAACTGCCAAACCAGGGGATTTGAGGCCTTTCAGTGGGAAACCCTGCCAGCACTCCTGAACAGTTGCTGGACTGCTATACTCTAGAGGTAGTTGTAGGGGGGGCATGTCCTTGCAGTCTCAAGCCTGGCAGGCCATCAACTAAGATTCCTCCGTGGAGAGGATAATCAACAGAGACTACCTTCATTTTCCCTCCTCTTGAAGAGAAGAAAATGTCTGACATATTCCACCCAGTCAGATGAAATTAGCTGCAGAATTAAGAAAGTTACTAGAAAAGAGAGTCATCCAGAATGCCTCCCCAGACCAGTTAGGGTCTAAAGTCTATTTCACAGTTCTTTTAAGTTTTGAATAAAACAGGGGACCTAAGCACCATCTTGGACCTAAGCCATCTCGGTCAGTTCCTAAAGCAGACTAAATTCTGGATGGTCACCATTCAGTCCATTCTACCCATTCTGAGGAAGTACAACTGGATATATTCCATAGATCTTCTGGATGCTTACTATCATATCAAGATAGCAGAGTAGTCGAGGAGATTTCTGTTTCCAGCTGGGAGCAAATCACTTTCAATTCAGAGCACTGCCCTTTGGGCCTCACCACAGTCCTCAGGGTGTTCGCCATATGCATGGCAGTGGTAATGGCACATTTCAGACTGCAGGAGTTCCAGGTGTTCCTATATTTGGATGGTTGCATCCTTATTAAACCTACCAAGAATCTACTAGTGCAGGGTAGGGACTTCTTGCTCCATCTACCTCTGTGGTTGGGAACTACTATCAATTGTGTCAAGAGCCAGCTGACACAGTGCAGTAGATAGTTTACCTGATGCCAACTGGACACAAGTATGCAAATAGTAAGGCTACAGTAATCCAGAATTTTATCTCTGCATCAGGTGGCTTCAGAGGTTCTTCATCACTGTTGTCTCCCAGCAAGACATATTCTTCAACTTCTGAAGCCTGATGGTTGCCTCAATCTTGCTAGTACCTGAAGCAAGGTATTCTGTGAGAGAGCTGCAGTGGACACTTTCTCTTCAATGTTCCTTGATGTCTCATCCCCTTCAGGCCCCAATACATCTCACACTGATGTGCAGGAAATAGATTCACTTCAGAATCCCGAAATTCTGAAACATTGAATTTCATATGATCGAGACCATATGATCGCTGTTTCGAAATATCGAAATTCCGAAACAAATAAAAAAAACTAGTACAGAAAAGAGTAAAATCCCAAGAAGGGAAGACATCCCTGATCAGTATCGGCAAGAAACTACATTCCCTCATAAAATCATTCAAAGCTAGCTTCGAAAGAAAAATTGCCATGGACTCCAAAGATAACCACAAGACATTCTTTAGCTATGTCAAGAATCTAAGTGGCAATTCTCAGATCTGCTCGGAGTTAGTGCAGAATGGCACAAAATACACTGAACCGACTATATAGCCAACATCCTGGCAGACAGGTTCAGTGCAAACTTCACCCCCCCCTCTCACCCCCAAAAGGGCCAATAACTATACCAGAAGAATGTAGCACCCCTGAAATCACAGACACTCAGGTTCAAACAGCCCACTCCAAAGCCAAAAACACAGCATCAATGGGACTGGACGGTGTCCCAGGCTGCATCCTACACAAGCTCAAAGATGAACTAACCTCTCACTTAAACATACTGTTTAAACTCAGCCTCTTCACAAGCTATGTGCCCACAGAGTGGTGCATAGCAATGGTTAATCCGCTCCACAAAGGTGGAGCCACAATGGACCCCGGGAACTATCGCCCTATAAGACTGACTAGCTTGGTCTGCAAAGCTATAGAGCGCATCATCATGGATCTCATTAACAGAGACATTGGAAAACTCAAAACACTGGACCCTACCCAGTTCGGCTTTAAGGGCAGATAATGCCTCCTAAACCTGGTGGACTTCTTTGAGACAGTTACCAAGGCTATAGACGAGGGAAGGGTGGTCCATACAGCCTACCTAGACCTCGCAAAGGCCTTCGACACCAACCCCCCACTCAGTTATTATAGACAAGCTCACCAGCCTGAACATAAACCCCTACGTCACGAGATGGGCTGCCAACTGGCTCACGGACAGAATCCACATGGTAAGAGTTGCGGGAGATAGGTCTTACTCTAAACCGATTACAAGTGGCGTTCCCCAGGGCTCAGTTCCAGGACCCCTCCTGTTCGGCATATACTTCTCAGTGGTACAGGCAAGCACAGGAGGACTATGGCTGACCAAGTTCGCAGATGACTGCAAACTAGGGGCTATAATTGACTCTCCGGCTGACACAGACATCCTCCGAAAGGGTCTCTATGAGACAGATACCTGGTGTCAAAACCATGGCCTCAAGTTAAATGCCAAAAAGTGCATAGTCATCTCCTTTGGAAGAAACAAAGTACCCACAAACTACCACATAGGTGGTAGCCCCCTAAATGCGGAAGACATAATAAAGGATCTGGGGACCCAAGTAGATGGTAACCTCTCTTTTGATAATCACATTACCAAAGTGGTTAGAAAATCCTTCTACGTGGACCACCTAATCACAAAAGGGTTTACATCCAGATCGAAAGAGGTCATTGGGCCCCTCTACGTATCACTCATTAGACCCATCGTAGAGTACAATGCCCCATTTGGGATGGACCTTACAAGACACCTGCAACAACTGGAAAGACCACAGAAGTTTTTCACCAAGAGGATCACTGGCCTCAAGCAGATGCCCTATGCAGCTTGTCTGAAGAAACTCCAGCTGTACTCTGTTGCATACCGCCTACTCAGAGGTGATCTCTGCCTGACATACAAGGTCATGTCCAACCCAGAATTGATGGGCATACTCCACCTAAAGAAGACTATATCCCCTCGAGCCACACGCTCCAGGGATCTAAACATCACCACAACGATAAATAGGACGTGCTGGAGGGATATATTCCTGTCCCAGAAACTTCCCATGCTCTGGAACAAGATTCCAATCTACCTTAGGCAGAGCTCCTCGCTACCCCTCTTCAAGACAAACCTTGACTAGTGGATGGGAAACAGAAAGTTTACCCCAGGTATCACTTCAATGGCTCTGCTGGACAGAGACAGAGGGAACTAATCTAAGGGGGCGGCGAAAGCCAACACATTCCGGCTAAGCTTATAAATGCCTTTGGGCAGATAGCCTAGTTACCTACCTATGAACCTACCTAATTTAAATATTTCTGTAGGGGGGCAAGCCCCCCTGCACCTCCCACTCCCCCTCTACTTAAATATTCCAAATCCAAGATCCCACTACAGTGAGGAAAAGGGAAATCTTCCATTCAACTGTGTATGCAGATCTCCATTCAAAATGTTGGGATTATGAAAGTTAGATCATATGGTCTCGACCATATAAAATTCGATCTTTCAGGATTTTGGCATTGTGAAGTGTTCCCATGGGAAACGCATCAGTTGGTAGTTGACCTTTCTCCCCACTGTCCCTCGTAGCCTCTGTGACTTAGTGCTTCCCTTTTTGGGGTGGGGGGCATTTAGAAGGGAAGACTGTTCTAGATCCTTGGTTGAAAATAGTTTTCAGCTCAGTATCTTGGAGATGAGGACAGTCCTAGCATTGCAGGCTTTTCAGGATTCCCTCTGAGTGTGTAATCTACATCCAGATGGAGAACATGGAGGTTGTCTGATACATCAACAAGCAAGAATGAACTCATTCATACCCACTGTACTGGGAAGGTGTGAGAGAGTTTGGCAGTGGGTAATGTCTTCCCATTCCCTTTCCACTCGCAGTGCACATCCCATGAACTTCTAGTATTCTGGCGGACAAACTGAACAGATTTTTTTCTTCTGCCCCAGAAGTGATCCCTCACTCAGACTGTGGTGAGGCAGATTTTCAGCTACTGGGGCCAACCTTACTGCAATCGTTTGCTTTGTACCTAAACAAGTGCAGCATTTAATTTGCCCTAATCCCTCCAGAGGGAAAGACAGCAAGGGATGCTGTAGTCCACAACTGGCCCCTGGGTCTCCGTGATGTTTTCTCTCCTTTTCCTGTAATAACTACATTTCTCTAGAAAGCTAGAATGTGCAAAGCTAAAGTAATTCTCATTGTTCTCTTTTGACACAGCAGATTTGGTTCTCCTCTTTCTGGCTTCGCCTAGTACGTCCTTCTTGGGTGTTGGACCTTTGTCCAGACCTTATATTATCACCCATCAGGTCAGTGTCACCAAACCTAAAAACCCTGAAACTGCATGGTTTCTGCAATTTTAAAGTTAGCCTGCGATACCAGGCTGTCTGCTTCAATTGTTCAAATTGTGGAATTTTCACACAGATACACACACACCTTAGTATATTGAAAAGATTTAGCATGCGGTCTTGTTTCGGAGGTTTAGACCTATTCTCAGAGCCTCTGACTTCGATTTTTGGGTATCTTGGCAGAATTGTTCTAAAAAGGATCCATTTTTTTCTGCTATCAAAATACAGTTAATAGCTATTTTCAGTTTTCACGTGGGACAGTTGACTTCCATCGCTTCCTTAAAAATTTATAAGGCCATTTTAAAAGGAACCTTTCTTTTTAAGACCTCCTGTCAGGGATCGATTCCCCCTTTGGGACGTTATCATGCTGCAGGCTCTAACTTAAGTTCCCTTTAAACCTGCTTCTTCAGTACTCCTGTTGTTTCTTAGAAAACTATATTTTTGGTAGCACATTGGCAAGAAGAATCTTAGAGTTGCATGCCTTTTCCTGCAAACCACCATATCTTTTTTTACATAAAGAGCATCTTTGAGAGCAAATTTCCATTTCCCTCCTAAGGATGCCTGTGAAGCAAATCTCTATTAAACCAGTAATCTTCCTGTGTTTTTTTCCAAAGTTCTCAAACAAAGGAGCACATAATTTGTTTTCTGTTCATCATTAACCTGGGTTTTAGTTGTACAGGACAAAGAATGTCTTAACGTCTGATCAACTGTTCATTGCCTTCTCAAAAGATAAATTATGCCAAGCAGTTTATAAGGTAACATTGTCTGGGTGGTTTTACAATTGTATTGCCTTTGTTTATGAAAAGATGAGACTGACCTTACTGGCAGACCAAAGGCTCAGTCTACCAGAGCAGTGGCAGTAACTTGTGCCTTTTTAGGTAGAGTTCCCATTGATGACATTTGTACTGCAGCTACTTGATCTACTGTTCATACCTTTGTGTCACATTATAAGTTGGATGTACAATCCAGATCTTGTACATCCTTTGGCTCTAGCATATTATGAAATACCCTTCCTTGAAACCACTCAGAATTATTTGGTACCTTGAGCATCGGTCCTAATTGTTGAATCAGACAAAAAAGACAACATCAGATAAAGTTATGTACTTAACATAATGCTAAATCTGCATTGTTTTGCTTCGTCTGGTTCAGTATCTCTTCCTCATTTTGCCCCTCCTAAATTGTCATTCTCAGAGTTTGGTTGTAAGGTTGGCCCTGACAAGGGGCCTTGTCTCTTAAGCAGCCATTTTCACTGTTACTTCTCATCATTTTCCCTTTTTTTTTGGTCAAATCAGGTGATCAACTAAGCCTGTGTTTCTTTATTTCAGATAAGGGTGTTCAAAAACTCTAAGCATGCAAACTCTATCTGAGCTAATCTAGGAACTAGAGGGAGTTATGGGTAGGGGCAGGTGCCAGAGCCCTGGATCCAAGCTTCTGAAAAGGCACTGAGGTCTGATCCATTCAGATCTGATAACCCAATTGTTAAACCGGAAGAAGCAAGACAACACTAATCTAGCGTTTTGGTAAGTACATAACTTTCATATTTTTTTTTCCTTTTACAAATTGCCATAGACAGTTATGCTGTAGATTGTAGCAAGTAAAGCTGTATGGTCAAATTCAGTCCAGTGATACACTGAAACCAGTAAAGGTAGGATAGCAATCGTAGGTGCTTTTTGTAGTGAACACTGAATGGCGACTGAAAGTTTCCTAATTATATGAAAGGGGACTGAGATGTGGCATTTTAATTCTAAGCAGATGATCCACCTATTCAGGGATGTTTGCTACCTCAGTCTAACATTTTGCATTTTTATCCATTTCCATTGTGGGTTTTCCTTTGAACTTGTATTCAGTACATCCAGTACAGTGACTTAGAATGCTTCATTACTGAGCTGCTACATCAGAATACAATTCTGTTTCTCTAGAATGCAGAACTTTTTTTGTCACTGGATTTGTGCCCCCTCAATGTAGACTCGTATGCAATAAAGTGTATTAATTGAAAGTAAAATTCTGCACGTGTCTTTATATCCTGAATTATAAACTGAATTTTGTAGCTGACGATTGTAACATTATTATAATAAAAAACAATATGGTTGCAGAGATATGTGCATTTATTGTTGGATACCGCCAGCAATTTTGTTAAAGCCATTTGAATGCTTTGGTTTTCCCATTCATTTTGCAGTATATATAAAGCTTTTATTTTTTCTGGCTGACAAACTCAGAAAGGAATTTTTATTCATTCCTCAACAATTGGATTAAGATCCAACCCTGGGATCTGACTCGGATGTTATTTTCAGCTCATTGCCACAAACAAAATCTCAAGATCCTCCCTTACCCATGATGCTCTATACCCATAACATACCATAGATCTCATTTGCTACTTTTGTGTTCAGACGTGGTTGCTGTGAGCTATCGAGCTTAGTGTTCAAAATTAGCGATAAGTTATGTTAATATTTTACTATCAAATTACTTTTTCCTTCCTTAATACGCTTTAGTGTAATTCTTTTTACCATTATTGGTATTTTTTTTTCCTCAAGCTTTCCTCTTTTACACGCTAGTGTAGTCTTCCGTACCTTTGTTGGTATCTCCTTTCTTTTTTCTATCCACAAAAAAATAAAAATAAATAAATACGTTTTTTTTTCCCCTCCCCTTTTTCTCCTGCCTATAAAAATGTCTGAAAAGACATCTGGTTTTAAAAAGTGCCAGAAGTGCAATCCTAAGTTACCACTCTCTGACTCTTATGCCTTCTGCGTTTATTGTCTAGGCCCTGTCCTGAGCATCTTCAGAAAGATTGTGATATATGTAAATCTTTTAATCCTTGAGCCATTGTGGATTGTAAAAACAAGCTGATTTTAAAATACTTGCTTCCCTCAGCCTTTTCAGAGGCTTTGTCTGGGGCTCAACCCCCCCAAAATCTGTGTCTAAGGAACAATTCAGGAAGCCTTCAGAGCCATCAGGCTCGTCCATCCCCTCCTCAGATCTGATGGTGGAGCCTTCAAAGAAGAAACAAGTCAGATCTGAAGACTGCTCCTTCACTGAAGCCAGCGTCAGACACTAAAACTGCTTCCTGGAATCCTAGATTATCGGATCCAAAGCCTTTACCTAGGACCAAATATTCTCCCTCCATTAATCCAGAACCCTCTTGGGTCCCATCTCCATATTTACAGTCTCTCTGATATTCCAGGTCTCCCTCTGTGGCCTCATCATCTCATTCCTGCCGAACTCTGACTAAAGGCAATATGGATAGAATGATGAGGAAGTTTCTGTTGGTGCAGATTCAGATGGATAGAATGATAAGGAAGTTTCTGTTGGTGCAGATTCAGATGGGAGTTCTGGCTTCTATACCTTCAGATCATGAAGCCCTCCACAGTTCTACACCAATCATCTTGCCTCCTTCTCTGATCTGACTTGTGGTTTTGGAGCCCTTGGATATGAGTTTTCAAGCTGACAAGGGTGTCCCTTCATTCTTCCTTAGTCCAAGGCTGTAGTGACCACAGACGCTTACCAAATTGGGGCGGAGGGCATTTCTTGAGAAAGACCGTCCAAGGCACATGTTCCTCCGAAGAAGCCAACATGCATATCAGTGTCCTGGAAATGACAGCAGTACTCCTAGCACTGCAGTCTTTTCAAGACTCTCTTCCTTCCCAGACAATTGTAATTCAGGCAGACAATGTCTGTACATTGGTACATCAACTAACAAAGAGTAACCAGATCTTAGTTTGGCAGTGGTAGATCTCTTCCAATCAATTTCTGATAGCAATGCACATCCTGGGGAAATCCAACGTATTAGCGGACAAGTTGAGCAGGTCCATTCTACTACCTCATGAGTGGTCTCCCAACAAGGAAGTGGTGGAAATTATTTTTTGCCAGTGGGGCCAGCCATGCTACGACCTTTTTGTGTCTCCTCTGAATAGCAAATGCAGCAGGTTCTTTGCCCTAATCCCCCTGCAGTGGGAGTCACAGAGAGAAGCTATCCTACATGATTGGTCCCCCAGATCTCCTCTATGCTTATCCCCCAACTCCCTTAATCCCAAAATTTCTACAGAAAGCATCCCAGCTGAAAAGCAAAGTCATCCTTATTGCCCTTTACTGACCTCGACAAATTTGGTTCCCCTTCTTTTGGCCTCATCTAGTCTACCCTTCTGGATCCAGATCTTCTGTCTCACCCCACAGGCATGAATCACCTGGATATCTCAAACCTAAAACTGACCGCATGGTTTCTCCACTTCCACTGATAGCCAGACACCATATGTTGTCTTCCCCTGTTCGTCATATACTTTTGTCTTCCCACAAAGCTTCCAGAAGGAAACTTTACAGAAGTAAATGGAAAAGATTTATTTTTTGGGTGTAACAGAATCATATTGACCCTCTTCAGCACCAGTGCATAAGTGTCCTTGAATTTTTAGCAACAATTTTCAATGAAGGAACCAACAGTTTTCAACTATTAGGGTACAACTACCACCATTTCTAATGTTCATTTTGGAATTGAAAACTCCTCCTTGGCTTCAGCTAAACTTTGTAAGGCCTTTTTGAGAGGTACCCTTCTTTTGAGACCCACTTATAAGGATCCAGCTCCACCATGAGACTTAAATTTGGTGTTACAGACCTTAATTCATTCACCTTTCAAACCAGCAGTTAAATGCATGTTGGAAAACTACATTTTTGGTAATCACCTCTGCTAGAAGACTGTTGGAACTTCAAGCACTCACCTCTAATCCATAATGGGGTGGCTTTACGAACCAATCCTTCCTAAGGTGATGTCAGAATCAAACATCAACAAATCTATTAATTTGCTAGTTTTCTTTCCAAATTTTACAAACTAAGGTGGATATATGTTACAGTTGTTCGACGTTCAGTCAGTTGCATTTTTACTTCCATAGAACAAAAAATTTCAGGAAACTGATCAATTTTTTTATCTCCTTTGCGGATTCCAAATTAGACAAGCCAGTCACAAAGGTAACCTTAACCAGATAGCTAACCAATTATATATCCTTTGTCTGTAACAAATTGGGCCTTTCCCTGCCAAAACCTTTGAGAGTCCATTCAACCAGGTCCATGGCAACGTCATCAGTATTTTTATCCAGGGCTTCCATGGATGATAGATGTGTGGCTGCGACTTGGGCTAAGGTTCATACCTTTGTTACTCATTACAAATTGGATCTGGTCTCGAAGGCAAGCACAGCCTTCAGTTCAGCTGTGCTCAGGAATATACTTCGTTAGACCCCTCCTGGGATTTTATGTAGCTGGGGACTATGTCCCAATTGTTGAGAATGAATGGAAATTGACATCATCAGGAAGAAAAGTTGTGTGCTTACCATAATTTTCCACCTGTGTTGTCCATTTTCATTCTTCCTGAACTCCACTTCCACCAGCCCCCTGCCTTTGAACTTATGACTTCCGGAAGAGCAAGACCTTGTAAGGGAACCACTGTTTCTTATGTTGAGCTGCAGATATGGATTTCTGTTAACAAGTTGCTAATATTTCTTTTGATACTGTAAGCCAGCAAACATGTTAGGGGACAGAGGATTATGGGTCAGGGAGGAGTTTTAGTGGCCACCAGCTGAAAATAACGGCAGAGTCGGATCTGAGAGTCAGATCCAAATCCAGTTGTTGAGGAAGGTCTTTTTTCTATGTTCTAAGAAATATGCATGTTTTACTTGTTTTGACAGGCATGCATGTTATTTGACTATTGTATGCTTTCTGTAAAAGCTTTCAGGCTTTTCCAAACACAATAAAAGTGGGTCTATCCAATGGACTTGTCCTGCAAATCTTATCAGAATATACTGACACAATAAAGAAAGATTATCGTTTGATGTTAAGGTTAAGTTCCGGTCAGAAAGGCCTTTGGACATAAGAAGCTGCAACATTTACCATCTACCATCCCTCTCCCTGTACACCTAATTGTATGTAGTGTACAAACTGAACATTGACTGTGTATGTTGCATTTTAACCCAGTTATGTAACTTGCCTTACTTATTAAATGCCGACAGTTTTAAGTTGTAGTTTTTTGTAGTCCTAGTTGTATGCTTATTACCTGTCCTTAGGGGTGCGAAGAACGGTGGTAAGCTCAAGATTGTAACATGTCATCATACATTTGAGAGTAGCATGTGGGCAAACTAATCTGGAGCATCTCCAACAGTCAAGTGATTTTGCCGCCACTCCAGCTCCCATATCAAGACATCCTCAGGGTATGAGTATAAAATCACCATCCCCAGGCAGGGACACCAAGAACTCCTCAGGGTTCTTGGTGTCCTTGCCTGGGGATGGTGATTTTACATGCTAACCCTTGGCACATGGCCATTCTTTTTGTGACTGTGCTTTCATGTGGGCATGGTGGATCATGGTTTTGACTTTGCTGTATACCACTGTTATTGTACTGCTGTTACCCTACTGCATTTACATCGTCCAACAATCTAGTCCTGAAGGCCTTGTCAGCCTTAGTGTTCAGAATCTTCCTACCATGGGAACGTTGGGCATATAAGAGTACCTACATCTCTGCCTGTATGAATATTTCCAGCCTCTTTCTCTTCTGCTTAGGTGCCATCAGAGTACCTGTATACATGAACACACACCTATGTTTGGTGTCTGGTGTGTCGTTCATCCCCTGTAGCAGTTCACCATTATGCAGCTGTGCCTGAAAATGTGGTATGCTTGTGCAGTGTTGTCACAGGTGATGAACCCATGGCATGTCTGTGGTGAAGCTTAGAAACAGGTGGGGTCATGTTGTAACCTGAAGCCTATGATGTGCATATAGAGGGCCTGTAGCCCCCAGGCACCACCAGTGTGTCCACTTTTACACCTATGCAGCCTGACCCATGCTCAAGGTGTGAAACCCTGACATCCTGTGGATGTCAGCTGGACTTCTGCAGCATAGTGGATTCTTTCCCACACATCCTCACAGTCTGTGTTGTATCCAGAGCAACCACTCGAGCTATCTTTGGCATAATGGCATTTTCCTTGTGGAGGACAGATTGGGCTCTGTACCCTTTATGCTGTTATTCACTACCACAACAACATCAGTCCCTGTCTGCTGGTAGTCTGTTGTACCAACTGTGCATTCAGACACATTCATAACTGTTGTGCCTTTGTGGTATAGACAAATTGGGCAGCTGGTTTATAGAGGTGTAATGCCACATATGATTAGTGTTGTGCTTTTACTTTGGTTGATTGTGTTTATGGTGTTTAAACTACACTACCATGTATGAAGATCATGCAAGTGCCTTTTCTTTAGTCCATGCCTGTCAGGTTTGGTCATGCTACTGCATGTATGTCCAGTAATCTGCCTCGCACTGCCATGCTGCACTTTGATGCATATCACATTGGCTTTGAGATGTGTACCATTGCAACTCTGTAATTTCCTAAACTCAGCCTGGCAATTGGCTTAGACTTACTCTAGATCTGAGAGTGGCAAAAAGGTGAGCAAGCTTACACTCGCACACACAAATGCATACACAAACACACCCACACAAATACACATATACAACACACCACTGTGAGCGCTTGCTGGGAGGCTCCCTAGTACAAGTGGATGGCTGGCAGTAACTTGCCATAGTGAGTAATGCCACAGGCATCACCTGCTCTTGTGAGCAGGGCCATCACTGTTACAGTGATCTTGAGGTGCCAGCCTGACCACTTCCACCAACTGAGAGAGGAGGCTAGGGAGTGACAACCTGATTACTATAGTAAATATAACAAAATTATTTGTCATATTACAGTAGGCCTTATTGTAGAGATATAGCTGTTTCTGATGTACATGGTTATACTGTGCTTATTACTTGTATTTTTTTATGTGTATGTGCTTTGCAGATCAGGAGAAAATTGAAGAAAACAAGACTGCCGCCTGAAGAAGCAGGCCAGTCTCTCTAGGCATTGAGATATTGTACTGCTGCAAGACCTGTATATGCCTGCTTCACCTGCTTAGCACATCATTTCCCCATTTTACATTTCTGTTTTAACTCTGACTGTTGTATGTTTTGATCACTGCTCATATGACTGATACATTTATAACTGTGCTGCTGACCTGTTAATTAATAAATGCCTGTTATTGACATTACCGTCTCATACCAAGTGTACTGATCGTGTGTATACCAGTGCACTTGCGTACTATGGAGGAGACCGACTGCCTAAACATTTTATTATTCAATACCTTGTAGGTATTTGATTACCTTTATAAGTGTTCACAGCCCTTGTCTGATTGTCATTGTGTTATCCATTTGTCCCTATGCTCCTGGCCATCACTGCATCTGGTATTCCTGGCATATCATGAGTGTGACAGCTATGCAGTTGTGTACCACTGCACTTTGCTTTACATATTCAAGGTCTGGTATACCCACAGTGATTACATTTATGTTGCTTACTCCTGCTGTTGTTATAAGGCAGTGTTTTATGTGGCACTTTGCCTACCTACTTCATACATCTTGACTTTTGCCGCAGTGTTTGACAACTCCACCTACATGTGTTTTCCTTAGGGCTGTGTATTTTATCAGTACAGTTCTACCTTTGCTTCACTGTTCCTTTTTCACTGTCCAGAAACCGTGTCATTATCCTACCTAGGAGTGTTGGGGTACATAAAGCTGTATCATAGGAAATTCCCTAGGTATTTATGTCACTGTTGCTGAGATGACTAGATATTTCTCCTTCCAGGGCCTGTCATACAAAAATGTACCACATCATATTGACCATTGCTGTTTTTTTACTCTTGTCTTTCTCTTTGTTGTCATCTTATTTTTATTTGCTGATTTGCTTCTTTCCATTTATGTTTATTTATTCTGGAGATTCAGATGTGGAGCAAGATGTAGTGCAGCAGCAGCCATTGTGCCCTGCACCACCTCCCTTCCAACTGTTTGGTCACCAGGTGACCCCAGAGGGCTTGCTGGAGACCTCGGTTGCTGCCTTTCTAGTGGTGGGAATCTGCCCCTCATCAGGAAGTGGCTTTGGGTCCCCACTGGATCACTAGTTGGGAGGTGAAGGGGCTTATGAGCACTGAAGTGGATCAGTGGCTTGAGATCTGAATTGGTACCCTGGAACACATCTTCATCAGACTGATGGGGTTGCATGGCTCCAGAGCCCTGTACATCTGCTGCTTTTAGCCACAGAAGGGACTGACTTTCCAGATGGATTCTCAGCTGGTGCATCTTGGCAGGTGGTCCTTATCCCACCATCGTGTTCCCCTTCCTTTTGTGTTACTAATCCTCCTCATCTGTTATATTGTCCACTTATTCCCATTACCAGTTTGTCCACCCCTGTCTATCTCCTTTGTGTCTGCTCCTGTTGCAATTCCTTCATTCTCCTTCCTAATCATGTTGCCCTTACCTTTCCTCCCCCTCTACCATTCTTCTCTAAAAATAAAGGGCGGGCACCTGACACAAAAAAACAAAAAAAAAAAACAAAACTTACTTCCCCCCCCACCTCCATTTCCACTTTTCCATTCCCTTTGTCCTTCTAGGTATTCCAGTGCTTATTCTTTCCTTTTTATGATTGTCCTGTCACCCCCTTCCTTCCCATTTAATAAAATAAAGTTGACACTTTACTGTGTAGCCTTTGCATGAGAGATTAGTTGTGCCCATGTCACAGATGCTTTGTTCTGATGCCCTTGTGCATGCACATTGTGGAGAACATGCGCATGCTTACATGCTCAGCTCTCATGATCTGTCCTAGCACAGTGTACATATTTGCCCTATAACTGCCACTTTTTCCAAATGCATGGTTTATTTATATGGCTGTATCCCCAGCAGGACCATCCTATATTGACACTCATGCATACATCCCCATTGGGTCCTGCAGCAGAATTCTGGCCACACTGTTTATCACATAGCAGTTGTATTACTGTTCTTTGTGGATCTTGGTGCGTTACTGTGCTTTATGAATTTGAGTTTTTGTATGAACTCCTCTTATTTTATAAAATTTACATTTTTGTTTATTAAAATTCAAGATGTAGCTGCACCTTTGCCATGCACCAGAAGAGATTGCACAAATATTTATCCACATTATAGTCCAGTGAAAAATATTCAAAATTTTCCAGTTCATTTCAGGATCCCCCTCCAGGAACACCACTGCACCACCCTCTCCAAAGCTTGATGGCTCCCGCTCGCATACAGAGCTGAGCTACTCCTAGGGTCCCATCTTTTAAAATTACTTCAACAAGGTGCCTTCCTGCCTCTTACTGTCAATGTCCATGCTAAAACCAACCCCTCCTGCAACCTCTAGAACTTTTCCCAGTTGGCACTCTCCCTCCAGACCTACCAAATCAAACTGCACTGTAGGAACTACTGCATTTTTGCACCCAAACTCTAGAAATCCCTCCTCGTCATCTAAAAGAAAAATCCTCTTTCCCCACTTTCAGAGCATAGCTCAATTATGACTGCAAGTGCTTTTCCACTGGGCACAGTGCTTAACTCTTACCCATCCAACATCACTTCTACTTCCATCCTCTGAACTTGTATTCCACTTACCTCCCATAGTTACTACCAAAATGATCTACTTTTTTCTCCTCTGTTAATAATTGCTCATTGTTTCATTTATCTGCTGGACTCTGTACCTACTGTGATTACTCCATGTTTGAATTAGTTATGTGACTTTTTTCGTCAGGGCTATGCCCGCAAATGGTCAGTTGTGATCAGTGTTATACCCCAGTACACAAACTTAAATCAGTAATGGGTAGAAGCACAGTCCAATATTATTTTTTCTAGGTAGTTGCCAGTATCGTCTCTTGGAAATATTATAAAACATGAACCATTTTGGTGATACAGAATTTTATATAAAAACTACAAAAATAACCAAAAGTGTTGGTTGTCAGCAGTCTTTCAGGAAATGGCCACCTGTTACTGTGGTTAAGAAATGGGTATTTGATTCATTTTTGTAACTCATTGGATTAAGAGGTGCTTGAAGTTGCTTGTAAAACAAAGACACTGGGGAGCAGTGGCAAGTCACCAAGGTTGTAAGTGGCTGTGGTGCAAATATCTGTGAGTGACTCTTTCTTCTCTTGTCACAGAGCTCATCTGCTGAAGACCCACATGGGCAGAACTTGTTGAAATCACAAGGAGGGCTGTGTTCCTTACCTCAGGCTGCATTGTACATAATGGAAGAGGTTTGTGAAATTACTGAATTTCTAAATGTGTATATTGCATGACTGGAAACTAGTTATAATTTGTACACATTTGTACTGTTTCTAAATACATTCAGCAAATAAAATTGTATTTATTTTTATTTATTCTTTGTTGACAAGGTTAGTCCCACTAGACTAGTAGCTTCTTTCTAGGAGACACCCAAGAGGGTATTTGTACTACTAGGGCACATTTGGCCTGAGCATCAGGGAACTTCCCCTACTCTCCATAATGTGCAGGGAGCGCAATAACAGAGTCACTTCCTACTTCTGTTCCAGGCACAGTGGTGGCCCAGAGAAGCACGGAGCAACATGGAGAGTCAGTTTGTATTTGTTAAGAACAAGGATTTGGAATCCTTGCAAGCTTTAGAGAACAGTGGCAAGGTAGAAGTAGGTGTGACCAAGGATAGATTAACTGCAATCAAGCCATTGGTGAAAACAGAGTAGTAGAGGGCAGTTGAGCTTCCAACAGTTATACTGAAATAGAGGAGAGGGAATCATTGCTGAGAGCGTGAAGGTATCCAAACCTTCACAAGATTTGGAAGAAATATTTCAAAGGCAGTTTGAGAAAGAGAGCGAGAGTCATGTTGGATGTATTACTATAACCCTCCAATCCAGAGGCTTGGAGGATGTTGTACTTCAAGAATTAATTATACTAAGTGAACCAGATAGTCGTGAAGCAGCATCTTGGGCAAACATCATGGATGAAGGTGATGCAGCAGTGTTGAATAAAAAAGTTGTATGTAGACAAAGTTAGAAAAGGAGGGAGAAAAGAGAAGAGCAAGTCACAAAGGAATAAAACATTCTTAGTACGTATTAGCAGCAAAGATTACAGAAGTTTGGACAGGTATGACATTTTGGATTATAGTGGTTTCCTTGGGCATCTTACCAAAAGAGGTAAGAGCTTTCATGCATATTAATAAAGACTCTTATTGTGACATTATTTTTGATCAGGGCAATTTTTAGAAAAGTTTTTGGGACAATATGATTTAAAAAGGAACTTGAATCCATGGGACTTGTATGTGATTCAAGTACTTAATAGGGAAACAAAAAAGGAAATATTTATTCAGTTTTGTACAGACGTTGAAAAATAGACAT
Source organism: Protopterus annectens (assembly GCF_019279795.1). Taxonomy (NCBI): domain Eukaryota; kingdom Metazoa; phylum Chordata; order Ceratodontiformes; family Protopteridae; genus Protopterus; species Protopterus annectens. The sequence continues at coordinate 849,776,539 of NC_056726.1, read as the reverse complement.
TGAGACTAAAGACATTTATGGGAATATAATGTGATATTAAAATGGAAATTACAGTATTGTTCATGTACCAAGTTTGATAAATGGTGACGGGAATACGAGGGTTGGTAAAATATTGGGGACAACCAAAACGTTTTTGTTTTTTTGCAAAAATTATCATTTAATTCATGAATGTGATAAAAAGAAAATGTTACATTTGTGAAAAAGTTGGGCCTGATGAGAAAAATATGTTTTTAAAATGTTTTAAACGTGAAAAGGAAGGACATTTATGGTGGATTGTAAACAAAGTATAGAAGAATATAAAAAAGGGGAAGAGAGAGCTCTAGACCTTGATCCAAGAAACAGACCTAAACAAAGTAATAGAAAGAGAACAAGAAAAATTAGAATAAAATCAAATAATGACAGCTAAGAGTGAAATAAAATAAAGTACTAAAACTAAGAAAGAAAAAGTGATAGGCAAGGAAATTAAATTATGTTGGATATAAATGAAGAAGAAATGAATTGGAGAGTGGTGAAGGAAATAAAAATTTGATTGGAAAAAGGGGAAAGATAGGAAAAGAGCATTTCTCGGGGTAAACTTAAAATAGAATAAGAAAGGTAAAAGGTAGTGTTTTTTGGAGAGAGTGTAAATATAAAAATGTATCACATAATGTATTAGCAGCAAATTTTAATAGTATTAAAATATAAAGTGTAGAATGGATGTATTAGAATAGTATGCTAAACTGGATATGGATATAATCATATTAGTAGACAAGAATATTGCCAGAAGATGCGACACTACAACTAGAAAGGTTATGGAGGTGAAATAATCTGTAATACAAGTATAGAGACATTTTCAGGTATAGCAGTATTGTGTAAGCCATCAGTCAAAGTGCTGAATTTTACATTAGTGGTAATGGAGAGATGAACAGTTGTAGATATAAGATGGAATGGACAGGTGTATAAAATTATTGCTATATATGCATATGTTACAATGAAAGCAAAAGAATAAATATTTAAAAAATTATTATATAAGTGTCAATGTGGACATAATGGTAGATATGAAATAAAAAACGGAATGTAGTCTATATGGAATAAAAAGGTATAGACAAAGTAATTTAAAGATAAATGTAGATTGTTATTTCAAAAAGCTAAGTATCATAAAAGAAGGGACCACAATTGCAGGATGATCATTTGGAAATTTGGTTAGAAATTCAAGAAAAAAGGATTATATAAAAATTGGAAAAGGTACAAAAAAAGTAAACAAAAAAACAAATAGATAAAAGAAGGGAGAGAAGTGATCAATCAGTTGTGGACAGGTCATATAGACGTGAGAGTTTTTTATCCAAACTGGACAAGCATGGTGGATAAGTTTCATAAGCAACTATGAAAGTATGTGGAATAGCAAGAAGGAAAAGGGGGATGAGGGAAATAAAAATATAAAGAAGTAATGATGCAGAGGAGAAGATAACAAGTAATAAGACTTATATTTGAAAGAAATGAGTTAAATCAAGCAAAGGTTAAAGAACATTTATTTAAAGAAAGGTACTTCTTATAGGGGAAGAAAGAAATGGCACCATATTTGAGGGGTTAATAAAAGAGGAAAAGATGATAATAAGAGAGTTAATAAATAAGAAAGGGAAGAATATAATGAGTCTGCAAGAAACAATGAATGTAGTGAACCAGTATATAGAAGAGAGTTTAAAAAAGTAAGACAGATTGAATGTATATACATAGAAGGTTAAAAAATGACAGAAATAGAAAAGCTTTTACAGTGGACAAACTGAATAATGTGTTAGTGGTAAATTTAGAATCTGCAATGGGTTTAGATGGGATAGAATATCATATGTATAAAGATATGAAGAATTCTCAAAAAGAAGTATTTGTACACGTGTTAAATGAATACTCGGAAGAATGATGTAGTCAAGATGAGATGTGTACTGGAGTGATTAAATTTGTATGAAAGAAAGGGACTAAAGGTAATATATAAGAAATTGGAGACCAATAGTACTTAACTCGGATTATAGAATATTTATGAAAATATTTCAAATAAAATTGGACAAGAAAGTTAATATATTAGAAGAGACTATATTTGGAAGGAAAGGGGAAGGAATTCAAGAAATATTCATGATAAGAGAAATTATGCATATTTGCTATAGAAAGGCAGAAGCAAAAATTATGGTACGTGATCTTAATAAAGCATTTGATAAGAAACAGCATGACATATTATGGGAAATAAAGAATATCAAGCAAGAGAGAAACTTATCAGGATATTTAGGACAGCATATTAAAACAATAAAGTAAAAGTTTTACTGAATGGAAGTTTAGGTCAAGAAATAGTTATACAATGTGGGATAAGGTAAGGATGTCCTATGAGCAATATTTTATTTGCTTTAGTTCTGAATGCAGTGGTCAGTAATATAAATATGACATTGCAAGAATTAGAATATACTAATTAATATACTATAGAAAGTATAAGGATACCAGTAATGCTTACGTATGCACATGATATAATAGTAGTAAAGAATAAACAAGGGATGAAAGAAGCGATTAAAGAGACTTGACGAACAGCTCAATTGTACAGGAATGACTATAAATCGATATAAAAGCACAGGATTATGAGAAGAAGTTAAGACAGAGGACATTCAGTTTAATTTTATTTGTTTACCGGGATGATCCGACTGAGCCAGTGGCTCATTTTCAGCAGAGGCCTGGGGAGAAAAGCTCCAAGAAACAAATTATAGTAAAAATACTTAATTAGGACAACTTAACGATTAGAACACAAGTTACAATATAACAATTAACACAGTAGTTGCTAAAAAAAACAGTATGAGCATATTATAATTTGACTAACATTAATGTAATCAGAAAGCAGTAAATTAGATGTATAGTAGGTGTGGGTTACAATGCCTGCATTTTTACAGTAACACCTAGGTTTAAGGAAAAAGCAAGCTTCACTTCTTGTAACTGAAATAAGTTTAAGGTGCAAAGTGGCAGGAGTAGGAGAAAAGTTAGTAGGAGTTATTAGTTCAAGAAAGGTGTGATGTAAACTGAGTGGAGAGAATCTTATCCAGGAGTGATACAACAACAGAGCCATTTATTGTTTAGGTGTTCTTTGAGAAGGAGTTTAAATTTGGAGGTAGTGGGGGGTATTAAGTATATATTGAGGAATGCTGTTCCATAGTTTTGTGACATGATTTGCGAATAAGGAGTCAATAAAAGAGTTGCTAGATTTGTTAACTTTTAGGAGTAATTCCTTGGATGATCTTGGGGTACGAGTGGCATTATAAGATTGAACTAGATTCTTTAGAGCTGGGCAGGCTCTCTTTAGAGCTGGGCAGGCTTCAGGCTGATGTATGATGTTGTGAACAATTGAGTTGGTTAAGTGATGGGTTAGGTATCTTGAGCCCATGTAGCTGTTTCAGGGCAGTGCAGTGACGAGCTGTTTTGTGGTAACATATTTTTAGTTTGGACAGTTTAGATTTTCTAAAATTAGTGAAGATGGGGGAGGTGTATAGTAAGGTTGGCAGAAGGTATGCTCTCACTATACTTTGCCTAGTGTTAGGGGTGAGGAATGTTCTGGTCCTGTATAGACAACCGAGTTTAATATGCATCTTTTTTATGGTTGGGGCTATGTGCTGATCATATTTTAGAGAGCAGTCTATTGTGACTCCTGGTAACTATGTGCTATCTACTAGTTCAATTTTAGTGCTGTTGGAAGACAAGATATGAAGAGGGGTATTGGGATCTGTGGATCTATTACTGGGGAATATCATTAGTTTTGTCTTGTTTGGGTTTAGTACGAGTTTTTCTTTGAGATATTGTTCAATGTCTGAGAAAGCTCTCTGAGTTTTAGACAGGAGTTCAGGGTGGATGGAAGCTGTGCAGATGACTGTGGAGTTATCTGCATACTGCACTATAATTGCATGTATGGATGCAGAACATAGTTTCTTTGTAAAGATGGAAAATAATAAAGGGCCAAGAACTGAGCCTTGTGGGACTCCTATGGTGACAGAAGGGTAGAGGTTTCATCTTTTCACTTGACAGTTTGTTGTCGGTTGGACAGATAGCTGTGAAACCAAGTGATGGAAGGTAGTGAGGGTTGTAGGTATGATAGTTCTTGCAGTTTATGATTGGATACAGGAAGAGACAAGATTGTTACTATTTTTGTGGTGGTTGATGGAATCAGTGAAACTTAGTAGGGCAGTTGTGGTGCTGTGTCTTGGTCTGAAACCATTGTGTGAGCTGGAGAGAAGACTGCTATGTTGTAGATAGGCCAGTAATTGAGAATGAATACATTTTTCTAGTATTTTGTTAAGGGGAGAGAGTATGGCAATGGGTCTGTAGTTTGATAGTTCTGTGCATGGGCCACCCTTTTGCAGGGGAATGGAGCGATTGATAAGTAAGGAGATTGGGTATAAGATGAAGACAGCAGCTAGTTTAAGAAATTAATTTGGGAGTTGATCCACTGCAAGTGTAGTGGGTTTGAGTTGACGGAGGAGTTTTTTGATGCAAGCGGTTTAGATAAGCTGAAATGAGAAGGTAGCAGATTGATAGGAATTGTGGAAAAGGTTGGGGGGGATTGTTGCTATCATTTACTAAGGCCTAAATGGAGTTAATAAAGTGTGAATTAAATTGGGCTGCTATGCTTATGTTGGGATTAGGAGTGGTTGGATAGGGGTAGTGGTTTGTCCAGGATTCAAAAGTTGCTTTATGGAGTGCCAGAATTTCTGAGGGTTATTTGTGTTTTTGTTAGATCAGGGTGTAGTAGGACTTTTTGTCAGAGCGAATTTGTTTTTTGGCTAAATTACGTAGTTGGAGATCGTTTTGAAGGGATTCTTTGTTTTTTGCTGATTGATAACTTTGCCATGCTTTGTCTCTTTGTTTTATTATGTTTACTGTGTCTTTAGTTAGCCATTGAGATGATATGGATTTGTAATGTACTTTCAAATAGGGGATAGAGAGATTAGGATTCGCAAGATTGAGTTGTTGAAGTTTTCAACAGCCTCATCGAGCGGAAGGTGTCTTAAAGGGGACCAGTTGTGATGTATTAGGAGGGAATTAAAGGTTTCTATGGAGAAATGTTTTTTGTATGGATATGCTTATAGATAGTGGTTTTGATAGAGCGTGATTTATGCCTAATTAGGTAGGTGGAAGAATGACAACTTAGTGAGTCTGCGAGGCAGCCAGACTGAGAGCATGGGTTTCAGCGATTCGAGGGAATCCAGTCTAGAATGGAATGTTTATTTTTATGTTTGTCAATTCTTGTAGGTGTGGAGATGAGGTGGGAAAAACCAAAGAGGTTGATATGATTTGTTAGGCATTATGGAGGAGCAAGTAGGTTAGTTAAAGTCACCTAAGATTATTATTTCCTGATTATATGTAGTAGAGGCCCAGCTAAACAGATTTTCAATTGTATGATTGTTGTTTCTAGGGGGGAGGTAGAGAGCTATGAAAATAATGGACTTGTTTTTGTTAATTCAAGACATGAGATTAAGATTTCTGAGTCTATAGCTTAAACACTAAGAAATAACATTATTAAGATTAAAATTTGGAGACAACAAGGTAAGGAATAAATAATGGGAAGAGACGATAACAAAGCTGAGAAATATATGTCTGTTTTGGAAGATGTTTAAGATGTCTTTTAAGAAAAAGGCATACTTGATAAATTCTGTGTTCCTAGGAAAAGTATCATACTTAGCATGTGTATATAGGATTCCAGTAAAAGAAGAGAAAGACATTTTGACAATTGTTTTCTCCTTTATATGAGGTTCCAGGTTGAACCCAACAAAAAGAAGTACATTATATGTTAAAGAGGAAGGAGGAGGATTTTGACTGATAAATGTAGTGGTGTATGTAGCATCATTGATTTTATATACATGGTTATAAAGTGGGTTAAGAAGGAAATGGTTCTCTGATGAGTGTAATTAATTAGGACAGAAAAATATAAAGCAATATGGAGTTTGTTGAGCAAATATAAAAGAATAAGAAACAATGAATGGAGAAACGAATCAAGAAAAGATTATATTGTGGAAACATGTTTGCTTGCAATGTCAAAAGCTAAAGAAATTATGGGATAGGTTGCATAAAAAATAATTGGAATGTATTGTGAAAATAGGAAGAATCAATATGGATATGATAGTATTTGATTGTAGTAATAAGAGTAAGGAATTTGTAACAGACATTGATAGGAAGCTGTATTATATAATCTAGATTATATGGAATGAAAGAATGAATGAGATAAAGTATAACTGAAAGAGGATACTGGCTGAGATATTAAAAAAGTAAGATTTTGGTTGTGGGGAAAAGTGTGTGTTTCTTAATGTGTATATATTTGTATAGATAGTAATGCAAAAGATATTGATGAAAGTATTTAAAATGAAAAACTCAAAAGTGTGTGTGTGTGTATGTATGTGTGTATATATATATATATATATATATATGTGTGTGTGTGTGTGATTGTATATAATTGTAAATAATTTATAATAAATGTGAAGAAATGTAATGTTGTATATGATGTAAATTATGTAAGTAATAGTTTTAATAAAGGACCCCTACTCTTTTCGATAGGTGCCGTGAGATAGTTTACATCCGAGTATTCATTTAACATCCACCTGCGCCACCACCAACTCGCACAGATAGGGCCTAAGGTTTAACATCTTATCCTAAGGATGATACAGTTAGGATTGCAGCACCCCCCATTTATACTGCAGTCCTGTGTCAGCAATCAGTCAACCTGGCCCTGAAAAAGAACCCACAACCTTCTGCACCACAGGTGAGGGTGCTACTTGTTGCACTGCTGACAATTTATTATTATCATTAGTGCTATTTGCTGTAGTGCGGTGCTTGCCATTTTGATGGTGTGATGTAAATTGCATAGTGTATTATTATAAGGGCGATGTAGAATATTGCTATAAAGGTCAATTTGGTAAGATGTCCACCATCATTAACTCATGTTGGCAACCTGTATGACTTACTCCATCATCGTTAAGACTGCGCAGCAGAATAGTTTTCCCAGACTTTTAGACTTCATTTGCATTGCGCACAACACCACAATCTCTCATCACTTGTTTCGTGCTGCTAGAGAGCTACAGATAGAGAAGGAAAACATTTGTTACATTCAGTTTTTAATTTTTGAGCAGCTCTCATACAGTCCTCTCTTTCTCGTTTGAAATATCCCATTAGCTACCTTCTTCCTCAACAGGCATATCAACTCTTCTGAGGCTGAGACTCCTTCAAGACACAAATTCATTGTCTTTGAACGTGTGAGTATAGGAAGATAGAGCTAGATCTTCCCACAGAAGATCGTATTGGTATTAAAGAGCTACATCTTGTCACTTCCTCCATTCCCCCTAAATTTGGAGCATTTCTCGAAATTATAAGATAATGGGGTTTGGCCACTGAGACACATTCCTTTCCCGTGAAGAAACTACATAGATTTGCCATCTTCCACCCAAGTCCTCCTGGGTGACTCCTTCCCTTGTAGATATCCTGCAGAAAGCTACAAAGATAGCATGGGAGAAACTTGACAGGTTTATAGGAAAGTCCAGCTGGGCCCACAGGATACCTATTTTCACTGGACTCCTGGGGAAGAAAAGCTCTAGGTTATATCACAAAAAAAAAAAAAACATTCTACAGCTATATTTCATTCCCTCCAGTGCAGCTGGGGAAGTTTGCTCTTTAACATCCAATGGACACAGCCTAAGCTTTTTGATAGAATCAAATTATGTCCTCACATTTCAAACAGATGTTCATATCTCTGGAACCTTAGAGGTTACTAAAAGTGTAAATGTCAAATTCTTCAGCACAAGCCATTTTTGTAGTAGTAGTATTCGTTAGGTTTTAGGTCTTAATCTGGATTTTACAAGGCAAAGTAAACACAATGGGCCAGATTCAGGAAGCCTCCGTGTAAGAGTTATAACTCTTACACGGAGGCTGCAGTTAAACTGTGTGATGTCAGCATGTCATGCATATGCATGAGGTGCATGAGGCATGCTGAATCACACCAGTAACTCTTACACGGTCCGTGTAAGAGAGTAGGGGGCGTGTCTGTAGGCTAAGCTCTGCAAGTGGACACGCCCCCGGAAAACTATAATGGCTGAAAGTAAACAGCCACGAGAAAGGCCCTGAAAATGTGAATAAACACACTATACAACACATGCCCCGACTGGCCATCAGTGTATAAAGTGAAGAGATGTCATAAAAGTAAATGAAAACCTTTTTTTGTTAAACCCCGTAAATGTTTGCTACTGTGTGCGCGGGTGTGCTACTAGCGCAATCACAGTTAGCAGTCAGTGGAAAAGGATATAAGAACTAAATATGCAAAGTAAGCCAAGAAATAATAGCTTAGTGGTAGAGTACCCGCCCTATGAGTAGGCAGGCAGGGTTCGAGCCCCTACAACAACCTTTGTAAATAAGCACTAAAAAGCCCCCAGACAGTATTGTACAAATGTAAATGTATGTCCTTTTGTAAAATGGAATGAAACAGAGCATATATTTTGAAGTAACATAAGAATGAAAATAGTCAGAAATGTACTGATAGCTAAGCTGCCGTGAGGCAGAGTGCCCGTAGCCGAGTAGTGTTTAAAAAGCTGCAAACTGCGTGCTGTCAAGCAGCGGATAAACAGGCTGAAACTGTGTGCAATTAGCTGAACATGTGTGTCACTAGCCACCACGATTTATCCCAGCGACACCGCTTGCGCCCGCTCCCACAAGTTAACTGCCAGTGCGCAAGTCGTTACCTCCAGCAAACGAGCGCAGACCAGGTTTCTATGGAGAAATGTTTTTTGTATGGATATGCTTATAGATAGTGGTTTTGATAGAGCGTGATTTATGCCTAATTAGGTAGGTGGAAGAATGACAACTTAGTGAGTCTCAAGTAAGGGCAGCCAGACTGAGAGCATGGGTTTCCGATTCGAGAGATCCAGTCTAGAATGGAATGTTTATTTTTATGTTTGTCAATTCTTGTAGGTGTGGAGATCAGGTGGGAAAAACCAAAGAGGTTGATATGGTTTGTTGGGCATTATGGAGGAGCAAGTAGGTTAGTTAAAGTCACCTAAGATTATTATTTCCTGATTATATGTAGTAGAGGCCCAGCTAAACAGATTTTCAATTGTATGATTGTTGTTTCTAGGGGGGAGGTAGAGAGCTATGAAAATAATGGACTTGTTTTTGTTAATTCAAGACATGAGATTAAGATTTCTGAGTCTATAGCTTAAACACTAAGAAATAACATAATTAAGATTAAAATTTGGAGACAACAAGGTAAGGAATAAATAATGGGAAGAGACGATAACAAAGCTGAGAAATATATGTCTGTTTTGGAAGATGTTTAAGATGTCTTTTAAGAAAAAGGCATACTTGATAAATTCTGTGTTCCTAGGAAAAGTATCATACTTAGCGTGTGTATATAGGATTCCAGTAAAAGAAGAGAAAGACATTTTGACAATTGTTTTCTCCTTTATATGAGGTTCCAGGTTGAACCCAACAAAAAGAAGTACATTATATGTTAAAGAGGAAGGAGGAGGATTGTGACTGATAAATGTAGTGGTGTATGTAGCATCATTGATTTTATACATGGTTATAAAGTGGGTTAAGAAGGAAATGGTTCTCTGATGAGTGTAATTAATTAGGACAGAAAAATATAAAGCAATATGGAGTTTGTTGAGCAAATATAAAAGAATAAGAAACAATGAATGGAGAAACAAATCAAGAAAAGATTATATTGTGGAAACATGTTTGCTTGCAATGTCAAAAGCTAAAGAAATTATGGGATAGGTTGCATAAAAAATAATTGGAATGTATTGTGAAAATAGGAAGAATCAATATGGATATGATAGTATTTGATTGTAGTAATAAGAGTAAGGGATTTGTAACAGACATTGATAGGAAGCTGTATTATATAATCTAGATTATATGGAATGAAAGAATGAATGAGATAAAGTATAACTGAAAGAGGATACTGGCTGAGATATTAAAAAGTAAGATTTTGGTTGTGGGGAAAAGAGTGTGGGTCTTAATGTGTATATATTTGTATAGATAGTAATGCAAAAGATATTGATGAAAGTATTTAAAATGAAAAACTCAAAAGTGTGTGTGTATGTGTGTGTGTGTGTATATATATATATATATATATATATATGTGTGTGTGTGTGTGTGTGATTGTATATAATTGTAAATAATTTATAATAAATGTGAAGAAATGTAATGTTGTATATGATGTAAATTATGTAAGTAATAGTTTTAATAAAGGACCCCTACTCTTTTCGATAGGTGCCGTGAGATCGTTTACATCCGAGTATTCATTTAACACCCACCTGCGCCACCACCAACTTGCACAGATAGGGCCTAAGGTTTAACATCTTATCCTAAGGATGATACAGTTAGGATTGCAGCACCCCCCATTTATACTGCAGTCCTGTGTCAGCAATCAGTCAACCTGGCCCTGAAAAAGAACCCACAACCTTCTGCACCACAGGTGAGGGTGCTACTTGTTGCACTGCTGACAATTTATTATTATCATTAGTGCTATTTGCTGTAGTGCGGTGCTTGCCATTTTGATGGTGTGATGTAAATTGCATAGTGTATTATTATAAGGGCGATGTAGAATATTGCTATAAAGGTCAATTTGGTAAGATGTCCACCATCATTAACTCATGTTGGCAACCTGTATGACTTACTCCATCATCGTTAAGACTGCGCAGCAGAATAGTTTTCCCAGACTTTTAGACTTCGTTTGCATTGCGCACAACACCACAATCTCTCATCACTTGTTTCGTGCTGCTAGAGAGCTACAGATAGAGAAGGAAAACATTTATTACATTCAGTTTTTAATTTTTGAGCAGCTGTCATACAGTCCTCTCTTTCTCGTTTGAAATATCCCAATAGCTACCTTCTTCCTCAACAGGCATATCAACTCTTCTGAGGCTGAGACTCCTTCAAGACACAAATTCATTGTCTTTGAACGTGTGAGTATAGGAAGATAGAGCTAGATCTTCCCACAGAAGATCGTATTGGTATTAAAGAGCTACATCTTGTCACTTCCTCCATTCCTCTAAATTTGGAGCATTTCTCTAAATTATAAGATAATGGGGTTTGGCCACTGAGACAGATTCCTTTCCTGTGAAGAAACTACATAGATTTGCCATCTTCCACTCAAGTCCTCCTGGGTAACTCCTTCCCTTGTAGATATCCTGCAGAAAGCTACAAAGATAGCATGGGAGAAACTTGACAGGTTTATAGGAAAGTCCAGCTGGGCCCACAGGATACCTATTTTCACTGGACTCCTGGGGAAGAAAAGCTCTAGGTTATATCACAAAAAAAAAAAAAAAACATTCTACAGCTATATTTCATTCCCTCCAGTGCAGCTGGGGAAGTTTGCTCTTTAACATCCAATGGACACAGCCTAAGCTTTTTGATAGAATCAAATTATGTCCTCACATTTCAAACAGATGTTCATATCTCTGGAACCTTAGAGGTTACTAAAAGTGTAAATGTCAAATTCTTCAGCACAAGCCATTTTTGTAGTAGTAGTATTCGTTAGGTTTTAGGTCTTAATCTGGATTTTGCAAGGCAAAGTAAACACAGTAACTATTATGAATATGATATTTTGTAAATGACTTAGAATATCTCAGCAGCCACTCAAGTAACAGACATACTGTCAAAGGCATTTTGTTCATCCAGCTAAGAGCTTTTGTATGAGGCTAAGCAGTTCTGTCTCTGCTGCTTGATTCTCAAGATATATAAGTGAAAACAAAATCTTTGACAGTATAAATAAGTATTGTATAAACATCAGATGTTAAGTTGTCATTCTCGCCTTCATTCTTGCTGGATGGGTTCGGAGCCGAACCTCGGCTCCAACTCTGCCTATACTATAGCTCGAGAGCTATTTTTACCGGCTCGAGGCAGCCCTATATCCCACAATACCATGCGCTAACTCCCCAGATCTCGTTTGCCGCTTCGCTGCGAGGTTGCCTTTTTTTACCAGCTCAGGTCAGTAAAGAAATTTCTTCAGTAAGTCTTAGAATTTGAGATAGTTTATAGTTTAACTCCTTATATTAGTCCCCTATCGATTTAGTTTTACTTATTACTGATATTTCGTTAAGCCCTACCCACCCCTTTAGCTAATTTTATAATCGGGCCTACGGGCTTTAGTTTACCCACACCCCTGTGTGTGTTGTGATCTTAGTCAGCCCCCTTAACTCCCCCTTGGGTTTAAGCGAGTGAGTGTGTGTGTTGACTTTATTACTGTCCTTAGGGCAATGTCCAAAGATGCTAAGGTCTCGGGATTCAAGAAGTGTGACTCGTGCTGTCAGAAAATGTCTCTGGCAGACGGTCACACTTCAAATCTGTTTGGGGCCTTTGCACCTGCAGGACTCTTGTTCCGTTTGTCACGGATTTAGTTCAAGAGTCCTGCAGGAGCGTCGCAATAAGCTTATATTGAGGGGCTTATTGAAGCCTGATGACTCCCCATCCAAGTCTGGCTCGGGGAAGTCATCTAAGCCCGCCAAACCCTTGGCTCCAGTTTCTGAGTCTAGAGCTGGCGAATCTGAGACTGCTCCGACATCGGCTCCAGTCGGAGCCGATACGAGCAAGACAGTTTCCGCTCCGAAACCTGTATCGGAGCCAACTTTAGCATGCAAGCGCTCTAGATCTCCCTCACTAGAGTCCGTCCAATCGGCTCCAAGATCGCCCCTCCTATCGGAGCGGAGTCATAGGACTCATTCCTCCAGGTCATCTAAGCTTTCCGACCACGATATTGAGAGGGTAGTCAGTAGACTCATAAAATCTCAGGCACTGGCCCAAATGCTTCAAAGCCCATCTCACCAGACTGTGGCTCCCTCGGTACCGCCTTCGATTCCTCCACCAACTCTCCAGTCGAGTTCGGAGCCGGAGTTTGTCGGAACCGTAACCTTGCCCACGTCGGAGCCGATACTTCCACTTTCGGCTCCGGCGTCGTTGGCTCCGACCTCTTCATTGGTACCGTCCGTTGAGAGGTCCGGGCGCAGAGACTCCATTGTCGGCTCCGAGGGGGCGAGTGGCATCGGACCCTTGTCCGGCCCCGCTCTCCCTCTCGGAGCGTCGGCTCTGGTTAGTTCGGCCCCGACATCATTTTCCGAGCCTTCTCTGTTGGTGCCGGAGGTGGTTGGTGTCTTGAGCAGGACTGTCTTGATTGCCTGATAGGGGGCTTTGAGGTGATGAGGAAGCGCACTGGATCCAGTGTCCACTCCAAGGTTGGGTTCTTCAGCTCCTCCCTCTACAGTGCCTGTTACGGTCTCTGGCCATCCTCCTGCAACTGACAGCAGAGATCCAAAGCGCAGGGTACCCACTTTGGGTGTCTCTTCCTCCTCCGAGGCCTCCCCTGAACCTTCAGGGGAACCCCCTAGGAAAAAAAAGTGCAAGAGGAAGCACGTAGACTCCCCTGAGTCTCTCACTTCGGACACCGACTTGGATGAGTCGGAGGGTTCCCCGAGATCCCCCCTCTGAGGATGTCTTCTTTTCAGACATCCTAGAGATCCTGAAACAGAGGGGGAATTGGTCCACCCTCAAACCCTCCGTGGACGAGTTGGTTTACCTTGACGCTTCTGGGTCTCGCCCTTCCACCTCCTGGGTGTCTCCTCCTTTCAACCCACTGATGGAAGTAGTGGCCAGAAAGGCATGGGCAGCTCCTGACTCAATGGAACCTACCCCTGGGAGACCCTCTAAATTTATTTCTTCTCCGGAGGACAAACCATTTCTAACCAAAGGTGTCCCGGTAGATGCTATGGTGGTAGCAGCCGCCACTAAGAAGGAATTAGCTGATCCTTCTGTACCTGTTCATCCTCCTAACAAAGAGTCTAGGACCATGGACAGGTACGGCAAGCGGACATTTGCTTCAGCGACCTTTGCCATGCGATCGCTGAACTATTTGTCATTTCACCCGCCTTCAGAGAGACTTGCTCAAAGAACTGGGTGAAACCATACAGGATCCTTCTGCTGCGGGGTATCAGGACAAGATTAACTCCCAGCTGGCTACCCTGAATTCCATTGCCAACTCCTCCATGCGGCTTATATCCCATGCAGCCGATGGAGCGAGTAGGGCCGCAGGCACAGGTGTTGCGTTGAGACGTCACACCTGGATGCGAGACTGTAATTTTGCTGATCCCTTCAAGGTGTCCTTCACCAACACCCCCTTTGATGGTTCAGAGTTGTTTGGACCTCAGGTGAAGAATACCCTCAACAGGTGCGAGCAAGATGGTAAGACTCTCTCTGCAGTGGGAGTCCACTTTTCCACACCATCTAGACCTTACCCTAAAGGTCAGAAGGGTGGAAAGATGTGGTTCCGCAAACCACAGGGAGTCGCTCCAGTCGCACGTGATGAACTTCCCCCCAGAGGCAGAGGGGGGAATAATAATAGACGGGGGGAATAATAATAGACGTCGCCCCAGGAGCAGAGGGGGTCCACAGAACCAGGGTTCCAGGGAAACCTTCCCTGACCAATCCTTTCAGCATCCCTGAGACGCTGCCCGACTGTCCACCTTCGGAGGCAGTCGGGGGAAGATCATCTCTGTACCCGGAAGCCTGGTAATCCCTTTCTCAGGACAATTGGGTACAGTTGATTATATCCGAGGGTTACAAAAATCCCCTTCATCTCCCCTCCGATCCAATCGCCAAGACCCCTCCCAAATGTACCACCCAGACAAAGGGAGTCAGGCACAGCTAGAAATAAAAAAGCAGGCAGTCCCGACAGACCAGCTAGGATCCGGAATCTACTCCAGGTTCTTTTTCGTTCCAAAAATGACAGGAGACTGGACACCCATTTTGGACCTCAGAAGACTGAACAAGTCTGTGCAGAAGACAAAATTTCGGATGGTAACACTGCAGTCCATTCTACCCTTTTTGGGCAGAGACAACTGGATGTGCTCGTTAGACCTCCAGGACGCGTACTATCATATAGGCGCTCCAGAAGGTTTCTCCGCTTCCGGCTGGGAGCCAGTCATTACCAATTCAGAGCCCTGCCCTTTGGTCTCACCACAGCCCCCCGGGTGTTCACCAAATGCTTGGCAGTGGTCACGGCTCACCTGAGATGCAAAGGATTCCAGGTGTTTCCATATTTAGACGACTGGCTCATTACTGCTACCACCAAACAGCATCTTTTAATAGCCAGGGATTATACCATTCACATTTGCAACAAACTAGGTATTTCCATAAATTTTGCAAAATACTCTTTGTCGCCTTGTCAATCTATAAACTTTATAGGTGTCGTACTAAACACCAGAGAAATGTCTGCAACATTACCACCTCAGAGAGTGACAGACATACGCCGAAATGTTCAGCTACTGTTTCAGTCCAAAAGAATTCAAGCCAAGTTAGTACTGAAAACGTTAGGCCTCATGGCAGCTGCGATCCTTCTCCTTCCTTTAGCTCGCTTCCACATGAGAATTCTCCAGTGGATGCTTTTTTCTCAGTGGTCCTTTCAACAGCTCCCAATGACTCACAACATCTTGGTAACCCCATCTTGCAAGAGACACCTCTCTTGGTGGATGGTCTCCCCTCAACTTCTTCAGGGCAGACCCTTTGTTCTCCCCCCTCCAGTTGCCACAGTGACAACGGATGCCTCCCTGATCGGGGGCATTATCAGGGCAGGACTGTCCAGGGCACATGGCAACAATTAGAATGCCACCTGCACATAAATGTCCTAGAGATGAGAGCAGTGCTTTTATCATTGCAAGCCCTTCAGGACTCTCTTCCCACCGGGACTATAGCAATTCAAACAGACAATATGTCTGTAGTGTGGTACATAAACAAGCAGGGCGGAACAAAGTCCTATCCCCTATGTCGAGAAGCACTCAGACTTTGGCAATGGGCGATCTCCTCTCAACGGTTTCTGATAGCAACGCACATCCCCGGGAGGTCCAACGTCATTGCGGACAGACTGAGCAGAAAAATTCTCATGCCTCACGAGTGGTCTCTAAATCTAGCCATAGCAGAGAGAATTTTTCAGAAGTGGGGACAGCCTTGCTGCAACCTTTTTGCAACCCCTCAAAACAGCAAGTGCCTCGACTTCTTCACACTCTTCCCTCTACCAGGCCATCCCCCCAGAGACGCTCTAGTCCACGATTGGCCTCGGGGTCTTCTATACGCATTCCCCCCTTCCCGCTGATTCCTCAATTAATTCAGAAAGCAACCGCATTGAGATCCAAAATGATCCTTATTGCCCCTTATTGGCCTCGACAAGTATGGATGTTCTTCATCTCACATTGCTACAGTCCTTACATATGGGTAATCCGCTGTCCTCGGTCGGCCCGAATACCAAAGTATTAGGCTGACGTCGGTCAAGGGCGCTCAGATCTGACATCAGAGCGTCAGGGTATTAAAGCGCATGACCGACATCATATCCTCAGTCTTTTTTGCCGCATGGTCCGATGCAGAAGCAGCGTTTGCAAGTGCCGTTCGGCGTTCTGAAATTTTCGTATTCTGAGTTTCAGACCGAATCCAAGTTGGGCTAAGTACCCGTTGGGAATATTTTTGTTTTTCTTGCCTCAGTTAATTCGGATGTCAGAAAAGTGAATAATTGTATTTCTTGTGGGAAACAGATACCGCATAGGGATTACCACTCTCTTTGTATTCCTTGTTTGGGACCTGAGCACGGCGTAGTCGGAGTGTCGCTTTTGTGCTAGGTTTAATAAGCGCACCATTAGCGTAGGTTAGATTGCGCCAGGCTTGTCTTGATAGCGGTGTAATTATAATATGCCGTCGGATCCTCCGGCGCCCGCTACGGAAGAAAGCGCAAAAGACAAATCTTTAAAGTCCAGACAAGATGAGTCGTCCGTTCCGGACGCGGCTCTTTAGAAACTACGGTGGAATCTGTGGATCCAGCCGAGGTTTCAGTGAGTCTCAGGGAGGCTTTAATTTTGCAGGATGTGGCCTCTCAGGAGTCAGGTCAGGCTGAGGGGGCCTCTCAGGTTGCTGTTCTCCCTTCCTTGCCTAAGGTGGTTAGGCCTTCTCCTTCTGTTTCTAAGGCTCCTTCTAAAGGCAGGCCTGGTTTGCCTTCCACGGGTGTCAGTCCTAGTTCTGCAGGTTCTGTGCCTAAAAAACACATGCTTAAAGTGGCAGAAGATTTAATTTCTTTAATCAGAGGTTCTATGCCCCCTCCTGATAAGAGGCCTAGGGTGGAGCCAGAGGTTGAAAGTTTAGAGCAGGCTTCAGATTACTCAGAGTCTTCGGCTGAAGACATTCAGGATTTTCCTCCTTATTCTGATTCAGACGCAGAGGATTCCACTCCCTCTGCTTCTCCTCCAGAGGATTTTTCTTTTTCAGAAACCCTGCATTCCATGAGGGAACATTTTAAATGGGAAGGTCAGGATTTCTCAGATTCGAAAAGAGGCTTAGGGAATTTTGTTTTACCACAACATAGGCCCTTGGCTATACCTCCTGTTTTGGATGTTGTTCAGGCGTTTTCTCCGAGGCTTCCCTTAATCCAGACTCTCTGCCTCCTGTCCAGTTAAGCCAGACGGGTATTACAGAGTACCTGAGGCTCATAAATATCTGTATAAGAGTCCAAGGGCTGACCCAGAAACTATTAGCCAGGGACCTAAGGGTGTCAGGGCTTCTGTTGTAAAGAATCCAGTTCCTATTGATAAAGATGCTAGAGCTTTGGATAGATGGGGTAAAAAAGTGTATACCTCTTCCACTTTAGCAATGAGGGCTTTGAATTGCCAGTTTCATATGTTGAAGTATCAGAATTTTCTTCTTACTCAACTAAAATCTAAAGTGCATGCTTTGGCAGAGGGCATAGAGTGTAAAGAATTACAGGATTTGGTACATGCCTCTGAACAGGTGGGTAAGCATTCTTTGCAGTGTGGTTTTGATGCTTTACAGGCTTCTTCCAGGGTGGCTGCCACTGGTTCAGTTATTCGCAGGCACGCCTGGCTTAAGGATCAGAATTTGTCAGAGCATGTTAAAACTAGAATTTTGGATGCTCCTTTGCAGTCTGAAGTTTTGTTTGGTTCTCCTGTGGAATCTGTCTTGAAAATGGAAGACAAGGCTAAGTCTATGCAGACTGTTAAAGATTTTTGCAGGTGCAGCCTCCTAAGTTTAGCAGGAATTGGCCTACTAAGGGATGGGCTTATCCTTCTTCTGATTCACAGTCTAGGGGTAGATCTAGACGTGGTAGGGCAGAGCTCAGAGTACTTTCAGGCCTAGGATGTGGAGTTCACCTGCACAATCTACAGGTGAGGGCAGGGCAGTCCTTTCGTAAACAGGCCCAATGACCTGCATTTTCAGCTGCCAGATTCTTCCTGTCTGGCAGCTCCTTTGGGAGGAAAGTTGGCACTCTTCAAGCAAAACTGGCTTTTAGTCACCCAGGACAAATGGGTGTTGGACATTATAGACCGAGGCTACAAGTTTTATTTCCATACATTGCCTCCTTTCAAAGGCATGCCAGACGTTCCTCCTCAGCAAAGGGTAGAGGCTCACAAGCAGATTTCTTTACTTCTTCAAATGTGGCTATACAGCAGGTCCCTCTGTCAGAAGTGGGCCTAGGATTTTATTCTCGCCTGTTTCTAGTACCAAAGAAAGGAAACACTTGAGACCGATTTTGGATTTATCTATTCTCAACACATACCTAGACATTCCAAAATTCAAAATGTTGACGTTGCAACAACTTCTACCTCTGTTGGGCAAAGATCACTGGATGGTAACTCTGGATCTCAAGGCTTATCTTCATGTTCCTATCAGGCCCAGTTGCAGGAGGTACCTGCGTTTTGGCTGGGACTTTACATTATCAGTTCTCTGCATTGCCCTTTGGCTTATCTACTGCATAGGGTGTTCACAAAGGTTCTGGCTCCAGTGATAGCCTTCTTACGGTTAAAAGGAATACAGATTTATCCTTATTTGGACGATTGCCTGATTCTTGCTCAAGACAAGTACGAACTTCTTCATCATCTACAGTATGTGATGGCAGTGTTAAGGTGCCTAGGGTATTCTGTGAGCGAAACAAAGTCCAGTCTAGTACCCTCTCAGGAAATGTGCTTTCTGGGTGTGAGACTGAATACAGCTTCCCAGATGGCCTTTTTGACCCCGGACAAGCAAAAGAACCTTACTCTTTACTTCCATCAATTGTCTCTACGGTCCAGGCTGACTGCAAGGACAGTCCTTCAAGCCTTGGGGTTCATGGCATCTTGTATTCTGGTGCTTCCCAATGCCAAACTGCATATGAGGAAGCTACAATGGTATCTCAAAAATGTATGGACACAACACTGCCAAGATCTGGACACTGTCATTCAAATAATACCTTGCATTCAAAAGGAATTTTTGTGGTGGGCTCAGGAATGTCACCTAAACAAGGACTCTCTGTGACCCGACCAGAGGCGAGTCAGATTTTAACGACAGATGCCTCGGACAAGGCTTGGGGAGCACACCTCAATGGAAAATGGGTGCAAGACACGTGGCCTGCCAGACTTCAACATTTACATATCAACTTGAAGGAGATGTTAGCAGTCCAATTTGCATTAATGGCTTTCAAGGATTTACTTCACCCAGGGCAAGTGTTGATTCTAACAGACAACACAACTGTCATGGTACATCAACAAGCAAGGGGGAACTCATTCGTACCCTCTTTGCAGGCAAGCCATGATTTTGTGGGAGACTGCTCTCAGCTTACACCTCAATCTTCAGGCAAGATTTCTACCAGGAGCACAGAACTCCTTAGCAGATGTTTTGAGCAGACAGATAGTGGATCCCCACGAGTGGAAATTGGATCCTCATGTATTTCGAAAATTGACAGTGATATGGGGAACTCCAGACATAGATCTGTTCGCTTCTCCACTAAATTTCCAGTTGCCAAAGTTTTGCACAAAAATGTTTCATCCCACAGCTTGGAAAGTGGATGCTCTATCATTCAGTTGGAGCAATCTTCACGTCTATGCCTTTCTGCCTCTGCCTCTCCTCCCCAGGGTACTCTTGAAGGTCAGACAAGACAAGCCCTCCATGATACTAATAGCTCCAGATTGGCCTCGACAGCACTGGTACCCTCTGCTAAGGAGTTTAGTACGGGAGCCTCCATGGCCTTTGCCTTCGATTCCGCACCTTTTGTCACAGGAGGGCAATCATTTCCTCAATGTCAGGATTCAGTCCCTGCATCTAACAGCCTGGTGTATTCTGTTCTAGAACCTGGAGGGTCACAGCTTCCACAACAAGTTTTGAATGTTATTTTGGAGGCCAGAAGGCCTAGTACAAGGAAAGTTTATGCTGATAAATGGAGGAGATTTTTAATTTGGAGCAAAACAAAGGGCTTTGATGTTTCCAGGCCTGATTTAAGTGTTTCTCTTCAATATCTTACAGAATTATTAGACAAAGGTTTGTCTTTCTCCTCTATAAAAGTTCATGCTGCAGCCATTTCTGCTCACTATGACTGTGACCCTCCATTATTCTCTCATCCTTTGTTTAAGCAATTTCTTGGAGGGGCAAAGAACATAAGACCCCCACGTAGAGCTCCTACTCCTGCCTGGGATCTCAATTTTGTGTTGGAAAAACTTACTTTACCTCCTTTTGAACCTGCAGCTTCTGCTGAGTTAAAAGTTTTTGTCTTGGAAGACTGCTTTTTTGTTGGCCATTACGTCTGCTAGAAGGGTTTCTGAATTACAGGCTCTTATGGCAGTTGAACCCTTCCTAATTTTTCATAAGGATAGGGTATCTCTGCGTACTAATCCTACTTTTATGCCTAAAGTGTTTTCAAATGTGGCCTTGAACCAATCAATTCATTTGCCTACTTTTTATGCAGATCCCCAAAATAAAGGGGAGAAAATTTTGCACACTTTGGATATTCACAGGCAGTTGTGTTATTATTTGAGCAGGACTAAAGGGTTCAGACAGTCTCAGCAGTTGCTTGTTTCTTTTGCTTTGAGTTCTCAGGGGAAACCTGTTTCAAAACAAACTATTTCTAAGTGGATTGGCTTTTGTATTGCTTTTTGTTATTCTCATCATGGTAAGGAGATTCCGGCTGGAATCAGACCTCACTCCACTAGGGCTACTGCCACTTCTACAGCTTTTAAGGGGTAGCTACTAAAGACATTTTGGAAGCAGCTACTTGGAGTTCAGTGCATACTTTTTCTAAACATTACCACCTTCCTCTTTATTCCAAATCTAGGGCTGGATTTGCCACTGCAATCTTACAGGGCATTTTGGCAGCTCCCAATGCTTTATGATTTTGCCAGCCTCCCTTTACCTCTGCTTTGGGATTCTACCCATATCTAAGGACTGCAGCAATGTGAGATGAAGAACATAGTACAGTTTTGTACCTACCATAAATGTAGATGTTCGAAGATCTACATTGCTGCAGTCCAGTACTCCTCCTTCCCTCTGTAGTTTGGAATGGTTGTATGGTTTGGGTGGTAGCTGTTATTTGTACATACCTTTTGGGAAGTATTCTATTTTTGGCTGTGGCCTTTCTTTTTAGGGCCTTCTGACATCTGGGGCAAGAAAAGACTGAGGATATGACGTCGGTCATGCGCTTTAATACCCTGACGCTCTGATGTCAGATCTGAGCGCCCTTGACCGACATCAGCCTAATACTTTGGTATTCGGGCCGACCGAGGACAGCGGATTACCCATATGTAAGGACTGCAGCAATGTGGATCTTCGAACATCTACATTTATGGTAGGTACAAAACTGTACTTTTCCGTTCCTGCACCATCATCTACTGGAACAGCCCTGGCATCTGGAACCCCTTCCAGACCTTTTGACCCATCTAACGGGCAAGCTGCACCAGTCTCTTCGTTCCCTCAACCTCACAGCTTGGTTGCTCCACTTCCAACCATAGCCAGGCTTCCCTTCATTTCTCTTCCTGTCCGTGATATCATTCTTGCTTCCCATAAGTCCAATACTAGGAAGACTTATGCAAGCAAATGGAAGCGTTTTTCATTCTGGGCAGAAGCTAGGTCCTTGGATCCTTTTAATGCTCCAATTCATAAAGTTCTAGATTTTCTGGCGGAGCTTTTTCATTCAGGATCGTCGGCCACTATCAGACTACAACTGGCGGCCATTGCCAATTTTCATGTGGGGCTATCGGAAACTAATATTATGTCCCACAAACTCTGTAAAGCTTTCCTCAAGGGCGTATTTTTGCTCAAACCTCCCATTAAGGATCCTCCTCCACAATGGGATTTAAATTTAGTTCTAACATCATTAATTCTCCCTCCCTTTGAACCTGCAGCTTCTTGCTCATTCAAACTTCTCTCTTGGAAAACTCTGTTTTTGGTGGCTATAACATCTGCCAGAAGGGTATCAGAACTCCAGGCATTGTCTGTCTGTCCCCCTTATTTGATTTTTCATAAAGACAGGGTAACTCTCAGAACAAATCCTTCCTTTCTACCGAAAGTTTCTTCTGAATCAAATCTGAACCACACTATTGACTTGCCTGTGTTCTTCCCAGATTATTCAAACAGGGCTGAACA
Source organism: Protopterus annectens (assembly GCF_019279795.1). Classification (NCBI taxonomy): domain Eukaryota; kingdom Metazoa; phylum Chordata; order Ceratodontiformes; family Protopteridae; genus Protopterus; species Protopterus annectens. The sequence goes on along the minus strand of NC_056726.1, from coordinate 849,754,129 downwards.
GAAATTGCATTCCTTGGATGTTCATCGCCAGCTGCGGTATTACCTAGACAGGACAAAACAATTCAGAAAGTCAGACCAGCTCTTTCTCTCTTATGCTGAAGGAAAGAAAGGACTTCCAGTATCAAAGGTAACTTTTTTTAGATGGTTGACATCCATCATTACCTTTGTCCACCAGTTGAGGCGCAAACAACTCCCGTCTAGACCTAAAGCTCATTCATCTAGGGCACTATCAACATCAACAGCCTTTCAAGCAAGGTTACCGTTAGATGCCATATGTGCAGCAGCTACATGGGCTTCTCAACATACTTTTATTACCCATTATAAGCTTGATATAGCCTCCAGAAATAGAGCTGACTTTGGTTCCACCGTACTCAGGAGTCTGTTCCGTTGAGCCACTCAGGACCAAGGTGCTAGGGACGCTGTCCCATCCAGCAAGAATGAAGGCGAGAATGACAACTTAACATTAAGAAGTTATGTACCTACCATAATGTTCCATGTTAGTTGTCTTCTTCTCGCCTTCTTTCTTGCGTCCCTCCCTCCTACCCCCTAGCCTGAACAGACTTGAAGGTCTCTGAGTCCTTCTCTTTCATGTTATACAGTCCGTTACGGTTACCCTGTATCTTTAGTGTTACCAGCAGGGAGACCAGTATTGCTCAGCTGGTTTGTATGTGGGTACATAGTTTACAGCTATTCCCTTTGTTTTATCTTCGTTAATTTTGTATCCTGAAAAGACTTGAAACTGTCTCAAAATTTCCCACTATACAGAAATGTCCTTTTCTGGTTGTATGTATTTATTTATTTATTTATGTAAACATTTGTTTACTGGGAAACTCCAACTGGGACAGAACCCATTTTCAGCAGAGGGCAGGGGAGAAATGCTCCAGATGCATATCTTTTTTAACCAGTATAATATCTGCAGATAAAGCCAGCTTTTCTTGACTACCATGCTAATTATATCCTTGAATTTCAGAGTCCCTTATTTTCTTTGCCAGTGGAATCTAAATGTAATGCAAATAAAGGGGAAAGAGAACACCTCTGCCTGATTCCTCTGCTCAAACAGCAATTATCAGGGTGGAACCTACTCATTTTAATGTTTGCCTCCGATTTCTCATATATCCTTCTAATCAACCTTATAATGTTATCAGGAAATGCAAATACTTCCATTGACCTACTCATAAAATCCCAGCTTACTCTGTCAAATGCTTTCTCTGCATCAAGATCCACCAACAAAAGTGGTGTTTGCTTACATTCTATTTCCCTCTGGATCATCATTGTTCTGTTAATTTTGTCAAATCTTTGACTCCTCTCCACAAAAAAATGATCCATATCTATCAATTTTGGCATAACCTTTGCCCTTCTTTTAGCCATTATAGACATAAACCCTTTATAATCATGGTTTAGAATTGAAATGCACCTATTTGAAGCTGGATCTGATTGGTATTTATCCTCTTCAGGTATTACAGCCACTGTTGCTTTGTTCCAGGATGTTGGCGCTTCTCCTCCTCTTAAAATGCTGTTAAACAAAACCTTCCAGATCTGTATCAGTTTTTTTTGCCTCCTAGCTTCAAAATTTCCATAGGATACTATATCTATTCCTGAGGACGCTCCTGCAAATCAGTTGCATATCAACTTTTATCTCCTTTCCTGTTAGTAATTGAACATCTTCTACCTCTAACCTTGGCATATTTAATTCTTCCATAAACATTTCCATTTGTACCTTTCCTTGATTTCCATATTTCTCTGCTTTATACATATTTTCATAAAATTTCCTAAATATTTGTATTTACTTGTGCAGGATCAGTTATTATTGTCTTTGCTTATAGGCTGCCTAAGCTGGGCAGCAGCCCTTTCTACTTTCTGTTGCCTGAGTTAATTGTGCCAAATATGTTTGTGTTCTGGAGTTATAATCAAAAAACAGTTGCTTAACAGAAGACTTTCTAAACCCGTATATATTATCGAGGTAATCCCAATTCTGAAATTGCTCCTCTTCTTGTTCTGTGAGATTCCCCCATTCTGCAATAATTTAACCTTTGTCAGTCCCTCTAAATAATTCTTGTTACTTCTTAACCATCTCTCTCTCTCTCTCTCTCTCTCTCTCTCTCTAGGTCTTTATTTCCGCCCACTTTTTAAACTCCACTTTAATTTTGTCCCACTCCCAAGCCATATTTTCAGAAGAAATTTCTATCTTCTCTAACAACTCCTAAATAATTTCTACTACCCATTCTTTAAATTCCTCTCTGTTCAGCAGATAAGTAGGAAAGTGCCAGTGTCTCCTTTTTATTCAGTTACCCTGCATTTTTATTTTAGTTATTGGCACATGATCTGAAGTAGTTATTGGATATGTATCAAAACTTTCAATTAAAAGCACATGGTCCTGTGAAGTATAAGTTCCGTTTAGCCTGTCCCAGTTTTTGTATCTTGGTGAATAATACATACATTCACTTTAAACTTCTACTGCTGAATTCATATCTTGCATGCCAAATATTTTCATAAATTTCTTCAAAAATCTACCGTTTTGTTATATTTTCCTTTCTGGACCCCCCCCCCCCCCCCCAAATACATCTTCACTGCAGCAAATCAAATTCCAGTCCCCACCTGTAAGTAATATTTCCTGCTGAAACCTGATTATTTCTCCCAGAATTTTCTTAAGCTCCATTATGGCAGTTTTGGGTGGAATTACATGCCATTGTAATCCTCCTCCTCCTCCCTTGCCAGTAGTTCCTTAGTACTACACATCTGCCATTATTATCTTTTGTATTGTCTTTTATCAGTGTTGGAGCTCCTCTTGCATTTAATGCAAGTACTTCCTTTTTCCTTTTCCCAGATATTCCACTGAATAACCATCCTGAAAACTTTTCTTTATCAAATGCACTCTCAATTATTTTCAAATGTCTCCTGTAGCATAGCTATTTGCATTGTACATTTTTAAATATAGTTCACTACTTTTTCTTTTTTTGTATACATTTGTGAGGCCATTTGCATTTATTGATAATCTAGAAAGTGTTGTCATTATGTTAAGAAGTTATTATTCCCAACTTATGTATAATAGCTTTTTTAAATGTCTAGTTCCTGCTTTTGTGTTGCATGCATGCACTAATGTTTGGCAGGTTGACCTTTTATACAGTTGTTTCTTGTCATATCCATTTGAGCCTATGTCACATCTTGCAAAACTTTTTGTTTTAGTGAAAGACACACACACACACACACACACACACACACACACACACACAAAATCACTGAAACCTATTAACTTTGATACTACCACACAAACTATGTATGTCTTAAAATATTGAAGTTTATATTTCCTAATAGGAACAAGGTCCCAGACTGACTGCCACACCCACAGACTTGGATTAATCTATAAGGAAGATTATCTGCCCTAAGATGCATGGTACAAGCTGTGGTTTTACTAAGTGCTTTCTGTTTTTGTGTTAACTTTATTGCTCTCCTGGATTGGGAAAACACTTGTATGCTTCCAGAAAACAGCATCATTGAAAGAAAGAAGCATTATGTTTTTATGATGCCATTGAAAGAAAGAAGTCTTCTGTTTTTTATTGACATTTATCAGATTGTCTCCATGGAAACATGAAAATCAGATACACAGTTGCCACTACAAGCACTCCTTTATTTGCTAGATGAAAACTGTTAATGCATTCAGTGTTATTTTTTTCTTATTTGCTTCCCCTTAAAACTTGTTACTAGGTCAAGCCAAGTACCTTAATCCAGTCTTTCCTCTATGCAAGAGTAAGAAAAAAAGTAATTTTTTTCTTGTATCATGCTGTTTTGACTAGATTTTTTTCTTTTTTACATTGCACTGTCTGTGTTTCTTAAAACTGAACAAGGAGAAATAAGGAAAAAACAAGGGCACTTGTTTACTTTAGTATTCCTGTTACACTTGAAAATAACTGCGAAAGCTTTACTTTATAGCATGTAAATTATGTCGTACATTATAAAAATACTACTGCTAAGAAGAAAAACTCCTTTCTTCCACTTCCCATCTTGCAAACATTGATGACCTGAAGTAGGGTATGTGCTTTGGAGTCCCCTACAGGTTTAACATAGTCAAAAAGTCCAATATTTCCAGGTTTTCTTGTGCTACGCTTGAGGTTTGTAACATAGCTGTAGAAGGCCATACGGTTATCTTTCACCTGGAAGGCTATCTTAACCTCTAAGTTGGCTTTGCTTGACCTAACTAGCCCTCTTATTTGTCTGTTATGGGGAGTTTCTATCTTTATGGGAATTAGCCTTCCTGATTTTTGCTATAATGTTTTTCCTTTTGTTGTAGATCCCGGGATGGCACCAGTGTGGTTTGTTTCTAGGGCTAGTGTTGGGCTTGCTCCTGGTAAGTACAACAGCTTTATGCAGCCATTGATATAGTTGTACAGAGTTTCTAGGAGCAATTTTGCATAGGCTGCTGTGCTCTCCACCTCTGGAGGAGCATTGAATTTTGCCCATCCTTCACCCAGTAAAAGGTAATTTGCCTTGGAATAGTTCTGAACTGTTACTAGTTTTAATGGGATTATGGAGTTGATTTTGAGGACGGCTTTATGGCCAAACCTTACCAGGGAGGATGAGACACTGGGGGGGGGGGGCAGCATTCTCCCATATTTGTAAGCCTGAGGTCCAGTATGTTGGAGCCCCTAGTGGGTATATGCACAGTTTGGTCAAGGGTTTTGTATTTGCAAATATTTGCAAAGGTCAGGAATCCCTGTGCCTGAAGATTTAAGGCTGTGCAGTATTTGCAGCCTATGGGGGATAATTAAAGCCTCCCATGAGTAGGGTGTTAGTTGGATGGTAAGTGGTGCAGGAAGTCCAAGTATGTATGCATTGCGAGCTTCTTGGGACATGGACCTGTAGCTGGCTAGACTATGGTTTGGAATTTGTCTGTGGGACTGAATGTGGAGGAACTCTAGCACATTATCCTGTTTGACCACTGTAGAGGTATGATTATTATTGATGTATATTGAGAAATCGCCTCCTTTAACCCTTGTCTGTGCAGCTGCTGGTCTAAACATGTGGAGTGCATTGAAAAACTACACTACCAGGGTACTCTGACTCTTTAAACCATGTCTTTGTAAGTGCACAGATTTCTATATTCTCAGTTGTGATGAGGTCTTCGAGGGAGTGTCCTTTTTTGTTTAGCCTCCTGGCAGTGAGCAGTAACACCTTGGGGTTCCATTGAGCTGATTTTGCTTTGTCGGCAAGTTTAAGTTGGCATTGCCTAAAAAAGGCATTATGGGAGTGGATAAAATTTTAGCCAGTATTTGAAAGCCTAGGGAGGGAAGTGCAGACCATCCTTGGCAAAAAAAAAAAAAATGTGGTCTGTTAACCATGTCCTCCCAAGCTGATAAATATTGCATTTCCTTAGAATGACACCAGAAAGGCAGCCAGATGTTGAAATCAAGAATTTGTTGCCCATTGTGGCATCATCCTTGGTAATGGTAATTTGCTGCTCAGTGCTAGGTTCATACCAGCCTGAGACACATAGTCTGAAAGCTCCATAATGTCTGTCTTTATATAGACTGGGGAGGAACATCTCACGTCATTTATACCTACACTACCGATTATGCTAGAATCATACTGATGTTCTTCTTGTTTCACTGTTACAGTCATTACATTTGGGTAGTCTGCTGGCAGGTTGCCCTCAGTCAGCCTGATTAACAAAGTCCTGGGTCCTGCGTCGGTTGCTGTCCCTTCTTCCATGATGTCAGGTCATCAGGGGTATAAAACATGCATCCGACGCCATTACATCAGTCTTTCTTGCCATGCGGTGCCCGAAGCAGAAGCAGTTCGCAAATGCCGGTCGTCCGACTCCTGAAATTTTCATTTTCGAGTTTCATAACTGAAGTTTTCAACTTAAAGCTAAGTACCCCGTTGGGGAAACTTTTTCTTGCTCCTTACCGATGTCAGTAAAAGTTAATAATTTGCATTACTTGTGGAAAGCAAATACTTCACAAAGATTTTCATTCGTACTGTTATTCCTTGCCTAGGCCCTGACCACGACATACCTTGCTGTCGGTTTTGTGCTCTATTTAATCACCACACTATCAGTCATCGGTACATTTTTGCCTCTAAGTATTTCAGTTCTTGGTTTAATTATCCAGAAATGTCATTGGCTAGCCATCCGACTATTGGGATTCTGAAAAAATGCAAAGATAAAGACAGAGACAGGCTGCCGAGGTCCAAAACTGCTGACGATGCTTCTCCTAAGCCAGTCGCCAGTTCACTGGTACTCAATGAGGGTCTTTCGCAGCCCCTAATACCTGCTAATTCTGATTCGCAGGCCTCTACCGAGACCCATTCGGAGTCAGGTATTCCGCAAGATGCTTCACCTGTGGAACCCGCAGATGTCTCTACCTTGGATGGGTCCGGAGCCGCTGTGCAGGCACCGGCTTCTGAGGGTGTATTCAGGCCTACAGACTTGAATATTAAACCGACTCCACCTTCATTACTAAGGTCTAAATCTCAATCTGTGTCTAAAAAACTAATGCCCAGGCCACATGCTCAGGCCTCTATGCCTAAAAAACAAATGATCAAAATGGCTGAAAATCTAATTACTCTAATCAGGGGTAGTCAACCCCCCCCCCCCCCCCAAGAGGTCTACGGCTGAACTTGATTATGAATGTTCTGATCAGGTTTCTGTTTCTTCTGACTCTTCTAATGACCTGGATTTGTCCATACCTACTTATGAGGATTCAAATGCAGAGGATTCCATTCCCTCTGCTTCCCCTCCTGAGGATTTTTCTTTTGGGAAAACTTTACATACCTTAAGGGAGCATTCCCACTGGGAAAGTCAAGAATTTTCTGATTCAAAAAAGAGGCTTAGGGATTTCCTTCATCTGCCTCAGCATAGGCCTTTGGCTATACCTACTGTACTAGACATTGTTGATGTGTTTTCGGAATCCAGTATGACCCCTGATTCTCTGCCTCCAGCTCCTAGTAAACCTGACAGATACTACAGGGTTCCTGAGTCCCACAAGTTTCTTTTCAAAAATCCTGTTGCAGATCCAGAAACCATTTCTCAGGAGCCCAAGGGCATTAAGGCCTCTACTGCTAAAAATCCTACCCCTTTTGATAGAGACTCCAGGGCGCTGGATAGATTGGGTAAGAAGATTTATACTTCTGCAACCTTGGCAATCAGGGCTGTAAATTGCCAGTTTCATATGTTAAAATATCAACAGCATACTATTGGACTACTTGAACAGAAAATTATGTTGATTCCTGACTGTGTGGAAAATAAAGATTTACAGGATTTATTGCATTCCGCTGAACAAGTTGGTAAACATACTTTGCAATGTGGCTTTGATTCGTTAGAGTTAGGGCTGCTGTTACTGGGTCTGTGCTTAGAAGGCATACTTGGCTTAAGGAGCAGTCTTTGCCTGATCATGTTAAAGCGAAATTGCTGGATGCTCCTTTAAATCAGGACCATCTTGTTTGGCAATAAGGCTGAAGAAGTTCTAAAAAAGATGGAAGATAAAGCTAAATCTATGCAAGCTGTTAAAGATTTCTTACAAGTGCAACCTCCAAGATTTAGTAGGCACTGGCCTACTAAGAACTGGTCTTTTCCAGCGCCTTCCAGATCCTCTCAAGCCAAACAGAGACGCACCAAAATCACCAAGTTTCAGTCCCAGGGGACTCTCAGAACTAAGCAATGGGGGGGCCTCCACTTCCAAATCTGGAAATAACAAGACACCCCCTATGGTAAACAGTCTCAGTGACTTCCTTTTAAAATTACCAAACACTTATCTTTTAGCCACCCATTTGGGAGGAAAGATTGCTCTTCATGCAAAGAACTGGGAACTCATAACCCAGGACAAATGGGTTTTAAATATAGTGTCCCAGGGATACAGATTTCATTTCCACATGTTGCCAACACCAAGCAGGAGGCCAGACCTGCCCCCAAATCAGTGGGCAGAGGCTCAAAAACAAGTACTATCCCTCTTAAACTTGGGGGCTGTTCAACCAGTACCAGAAGAGGAAAAGGGACAAGGTTTCTATTCCAAGCTTTTCCTGGTACCCAGAAAAGACAAATCATGGCATCCAATTCTGGATCTGTCTACTCTAAACAGCTTTCTGGACATTCCAAAATTCAAGATGCTTACTCTTCACCAGTTACTTCCTATGCTAGGCAAAGATGCCTAGTTGGCAACTCTAGATTTAAAAGAAGCATACCTGCACATCCCAATCAGGGAATCTTGCAGAAGATACGTATGCTTCAAAGCAGGCTACTTGCATTATCAGTTCTCTGTACTGCCCTTTGGCTTGTCTACTGCACCCAGGGTATTCACAAAGTGCCTGGCTCCAGTTATTGCACTTTGTAGGCAAAGAAATATTCAAATATATCCATACCTGGATGATTGTCTAATTCAGGCAGAAAACCAGGGCATACTTCTAAATCATCTGGCATTTGTAAAAAGGGTTTTAACTTGTCTGGGGTACACCATAAACGAAACAAAATCACAACTGGTACCCTCTCAACAGATTACATTCCTGGGTGCAAGCTTGAATGTAACTGCCCAGTTGACTTTCCTCACGCCAGAGAAGCAAATTCATTTGGTAACTTACTTCAAACAAGTGGCCACAAAAACCCTATCTGCAACACAAATACTGCAAGCCTTGGGATTCATGGCCTCCTGCATTCTTCTAATTCCATATGCAAGACTGCATATGAGGAAACTACGGCTGTACTTAAAAAGTCTATGGAGTCAGCATTGTCAGAGCCTGGAAACAATGATTACTATCATACCTTGCCTATGCCTGGAATTCCTGTGGTGGGCAGAGGTCTGCCACCAAAACAAGGGACTGCCATTCACACTTCCCCCTGCTGCCCAAACCCTAACTGCAGATGCATCAGACTATGCATGGGGGACTTGCCTGGTAGGAAAGTGCATTCAGGGCAAATGGAACCCAAATCAAATGCACCTACATATCAATCAAAAAGAAATGTTAGCTGTACAGAATGCTCTGACAGCCTTCAAGGACTACATTCTTCCAGGACAACTAATGGTAAAGACGGACAACACCACGGTTATGTCATACATAAACACGCAGGGGTACACATTCTTACCCCCTCTGCTGACTAGCCATGGTATTGTGGAGCACAGCCTTGGGCTACCAAATGCACCTACAAGCTCATTTCCTGCCAGGAAAATTGAATACACTGGCAGACGGACTAAGCAGAAATCTCATGGACCTACACGAGTGGAAACTGGAACTATGGATTTTCAACATGTTGACAAGCAGATGGGGAGCCCAGACATGGATCTATTTGCATCCCCACAGAACTACCAGTTGGACAAGTTTTGCACAAGGACTCCCCACAAAAAAGCCTGTAAAGTGGATGCTCTGTCCTTCAGCTTTCTCCCTCTGCCTCTGCTCTCCAAAGTTCTGCTAAAAGTCAAACAGGACAAACCAAGAATGATTTTGATTGCTCAAGACTGGCCACGCTAACACTGGTACCCACTCCTGCGCAGTGTGTTGCAAATATCTCCATGGCACTTGCCTCAGACCCCTTCCTTGCTGTCTCAGCAGGAGAACCAGATTCTGCACCCTCAGCTTCCAACATTGAACCTTGCAGCCTGGCTAATCTCTTAAATTCACCCTCATCATCCCTCAGCAAACCTGTGATGGATGTCATCTTGGAGGCAAGAAGACCTAGTACTAGAAAATGTTATGCTGACAAATGGAAAAGATTTTGTGCCTGGAACCAATCTTTAGGGATAAGCACAGCAACACCCAGTTTACCTCAGATTTTGCATACTTAACTGAGATGCTTCACAAGGGCCAGTCTTTTTCCTCTATTAAAATCCACGCTTCAGCTATTTCAGCTCAATATAACACAGAACCACCCCTCTTCTCTCATCCCAAGCTCAAGCAGTATCTCAGTGGGTCAAAGAACTTGAGACCACCCAGGAGAGCTCCTACCCCTGCCTGGGACCTTAACTTTGTTTTGGAGGAGCTCACTCTACCGCCTTTCGAGCCAGCTGCTACTGCAGATTTAAAATTTCTTTCTTGGAAAACCGCAATCACTTCAGCTAGAAGGATATCTGAATTACAGGCCCTTATGGCAGTGGAGCCTTTCAGCATCTTTCATGTGGACAGGGTATCTCTGAGGAACAATCCATCCTTCATGCCCAAGGTGGTTTCCAGTGTGACTCTTAATCAGTCCATTCATTTGCCAATCTTCTATCCCAATCCACAGAACAAAGGGGAACGGATTCTGCATTCCTTGGATGTGCACAGACAACTTAGATTCTACTTGGACAGGACTAAATCTCGAAGAAAATCTGAGCAATTGCTGGTAGCATTTGTTGCAGGGACAGAGGGGAAGGCTATTTCAAAACAAACCATTTCTAAGTGGATAAGCCTTTGTATTCATTTCTGCTATAAGCACCATGGAAAACCTATTCCCCAGGGGATAAGATCTCACTCCACCAGGGCTGCATCTACTTCTGCAGCTTTTCTCAGATGTGTTCCTACCAGGGATATTCTAGAAGCTGCTACCTGGAGTTCTGTACATACTTTCACCAAGCATTATCATTTACCAATTTTCTCTAAATCCAGAGCTGGCTTTGCCACTGCTGTCTTGCAGGGTCTTATAACTGGCCCTAATGCTGTATAAACACCTCCTCCCAACCATAGCTTTGGGAATCTACCCAAATGTAATGACTGCAACAGTGAAACATGAAGAAAATAGTACAGTTGTGTACACTAACAATAAATGTAGATGTATGAGTGTATTCACTGTTGCAGTCCTGGTTACCCTCCCTCCAGCCCCCTACTTTTCTCTGGCTATACCTCTACTTTTTTTACTATGCTTAAAAACCTTTTTGGTGTATTTGCTTTTGGTTGGAGGTTTATTTTTGTGTTTTTTAATTTTACTTGCTCCCCATTAGGGGGCACCTGACATCTGAGGAAAGAAAAACTGATGTAATGGCGTCGGCTGCATGTTTTATAGGTTCATACTAGGCGATCTGCCCTAGGGCATTTATAAGCCTAGCCAGAGTGCGTTTGGCTTTCGCCACCCATTTTAAATTAATTTTGCTATGCCCTTTTTCGAGGTTAGTATACTGTACCTATGTCTAACAGTGACACAGAAGTGATACCCGGGGTAAACCTACGATCCCCCATCCACTCATCAAGATTCCTCTTGAAGAGAGTCAATGAGGGACTCTGCCTAACCTGGACTGGGATTTTATTCCAGAGTGAAGGGAGCCTCTGGGTTATGAATCTGTCCCTCCAGCATGTCCTATTTATTTCAGTGCTGAGGTTCAAATCTCTCGAGCGCGTAGCTTGATGGGATTTGGATTTTCTGAGGTGCAGCATGTCCATTAATTCCGGGTTGGACATGGCTTTATACATCAGGCACAGATCGCCTCTGAACAGGCGGTATGCCACTGAGTAGAGCTGAAGTTTCTTTAACCGGGCAGCATATGGCATCTGTTTGAGCCCTTTGATCCTCTTGGTGAGGTACTTTTGGGGTCTTTCCAGTTGCTGCAGGTGTCTGGTAAGGTGCATCCCAAAAGGGGCATTGTACTCAATTATGGGCCTGATGAGGGATGAGTAAAGAGGCACGATGACCTCCCCTGATCTAGATGTGAATCCCTTCATGATTAGGTGGGCTATATAACATGTTTTTCTAACCACTTTGGCCACGTGGTTGTCAAATGAGAGATTGCTATCAACTTGGGTCCCCAGGTCCCTAATTACGTCTTCTGTACTTAATGGATTACCACCTATGTGGTAATTTGTGGGCACTTTGTTTTTGCCAAAGGGGATGACTATGCACTTTTTGGCGTTTAGCTTGAGGACATGGCTCTGGCACCAGTTTTCTGTTTCTATGAGGCCCTTTTGTATGATGCTTGTGTCGGCTTGAGAGTCGATTATGGCACCTAGTTTGTGGTCATCTGCGAACTTGGTCAGCCACAGTCTTTCTGTGTTAGCCTGTACCTCCGAGAAATATATACCAAATAAGAGAGGTCCCAGGACTGAGCTTTGTGGGATGCCACTTGTAAGTGGTTTGGAGTCTGACATGGCTCCAGCAATTCTAACCATGTGGGTTCTGTCCTTGAGTCAGTTTGCAACCCATCTAGTGACATAGGGGTTTATATTTAAGCTGGTGAGCTTATCTATAATGCCCAAGTGGGGTATTGTATTGACGGCTTTTGAGAGGTCCAGGTAGGCTGTGTGACCACCTTCCCCTCGTCAATGGCCTTGGTGACTGTTTCAAAGAAATCGACCAGGTTTAAGAGGCAGGATCTGCCCTTAACAAAGCCGAACTGGGTAGGATCCAGTGTCTGTAGGTCCCCAATATCTTTATTTATGAGGTCCATGATGATCCTTTCCATAGCTTTGCAGACCAAGCTAGTCAGGCTTATGGGGCGATAGTTTCCATGATCCGTTGAGACACCACCTTTGTGGAGAGGGACCACTGTTGCTGTACGCCACTCTTTGGGTACATATCCTGTAGTAAGGCTGAGATTGAACAGTAGTTTTATGTTTGGGTTTAGCTCTTCTTGAGTTCATGTAGGGCAGCCGGGACACCGCCTGGTCCCATTGATGCTGTGTTTTTTGCTTTGGAGAGGGCGCCTCTTACCTGAGCATCTGAGATGTCAGGGGGGCAGCACTCTGCTGGGATAGATATTTGCCCTTTTGGTGGGGGGGGGTTGCGCTGAACCGGTCAGCTACGATGTTGGCAATGTCTGTGGGTTCGGTGTATTTTTTGTCATTTTGGAGTAATTCTGAGCATATCTGGGAATTCCCACCCAGGTTCCTAACATAACTAAAGAAAGCCTTGTGATTATCCTTAGTGTCCTGTGCAATTTTTCTCTTGAAGCTTGTCTTAGACTATTTTATGAGTGCCCGTAGTTTTTTGCTAATACTGATCAGAGATGCCTTCCCTTTTTGGGATTTTGCTCTATCATGTAGTAGCTTCTTCCTTCTGTTGTATAGTTTGTTTATGGCTGGGGTCCACCAGACAGGACGCCTGCCTTTGGAGGATTGGGTCTTGGTTTTATTTGGGATTGCATAATCCATGCATTCCTGAAGGTGTTCATAGAATGCGTTTATAAAGGATTCTGCGGTCTGGGCCGTATTTTCCACAGGCCCGGGGGCTTTGAATGATTCCATCTCGGTTTTGAGGAGTGTGAAATTTGCTTTTCCAGGGATGTAAATCTTGTCATCACAATAAACAAACCATGCTGGAGGGGGATAGGTTCCTGACCCAGAGACTCCCCCAGACTCTGGAATAGATTGCCATACATGTCAAGCAGAGCTCCTCTTTGGCCCTCTTCAAAAAGAACCTTGATGATTGGATGGGAGAAAGGAAATGCACCCCGGGGATCACGTCAGTCGCCCTGCTAGACAAGGGTCCAGGGAATTAAATAGTGTGGGATGAAATAGCCAGGGGAATTGTTATGGCTAGGCTTGTATAGGCCCGAGGGCTGATAGCCCAGTACCAACCTATGAGCCATCTTAACACATTTTCTCTTCTGTCACTTTCTGCTTAACACTACAATTAAATATATGCCACCTATAATCTACTTATTCCCACTACCTAGCTATAAGATTCTAACTATATCTGTCTTACCTTTAAGTTTAACTCTCTAATTCCATCTTTCCCTATTCCTACTCACCCCCCCCAAAAAAATAAATAAAAAAATAAAAAATTCAGCTGTATTGTTAAATATTTCTAACTGTATAATTTTCCTACATGCTAATGTTCCATTGTTACTGTATTGTGCATTTTTACAACATATTTGAGTTTAGATAGTTTTCTGTATTATTTCACTTGCTTTATAATTATAAATGTTAAGTTGTCTATCTCGCCTTCATTCTTGCTGGATGGGTTCGGAGCCGACCTCGGCTCCGACTTGGCCACTCTAAGAGCTCGAGAGTTGGTTCCACCGGCTCGAGGCTCCCCTTATATCCCACAATGCTAGGCGTGAATTACCTCAGATCTCGTTTGCCGCTACAGCGATCGAGGTGTTTGGTTTCTACCGGCTTCAGGTGAGTTATTGTAGAATAAAGTATAGTCTACTTAAACCCCTTTAATTTAATTCATTATTGTTATTTCCCTTAGTTTAGTGGATTCAGAACACCTTTTCTCCTGTTTTCCACTCTTTCTTCCACAAAGAACTTATTGTTCTTCCCTCAGGCCTTTGGGCCTTTCCATCCCCTTAGGGAGTGTTTGTGTTTCTTGTTAGGGAACTAAAAACTTGGGATAGTATAATTTTTAGTTATAATTTTTTGAAATTTAGTTTGTGTAAAGTGTAATCAGTGTGCTTGAGTGTGTGTTTGGTTACATTTTCCTTTACAATGTCTAAGGATTCAAAGGTCTCAGGCTTCAAGAAGTGTGACTCGTGCTGTCAGAAAATGTCTCTGACAGACGGTCACACTTCTTGTGTGTACTGCCTGGGACCTTTACACCTGCAGGACTCTTGTGCTGTATGCCATGGCTTCAGCCCTAGAGTCCTGCAGGAAAGAAAAAACAAACTCATACTAAGAGGTTTGCTTAAGCCTGAAGGTTCCCTTACTGCTACCTCAGGAAAACCTTCCAAGGCTTCTAAGTCCTCGACTCCAGCTTCTGAGTCGAGGCCTAAGGCTTTGAAACCTACTGCTACATCGGCTCCGGCTGGAGCCAATGAGTCTTTGACTACAGCTTCTGTGGTTCCCTCGGCTCCGGCTGGAGCCGAGGTATTGGAAATTCCTGGGTCGGCTCCGATCAGACCATCGGAGCCGACATCTAGAAAGAGGTCTAGGTCACCATCCCTTGGCTCCGTTCATTCGGCTCCAGCGTCTCCCTTGCTGTCTGAACGGAGCCATAGATCTCACACCTCTAGATCATCGAGGCTCTCGGATCATGACCTTCAGAGGGTAGTGAGTCAACTTCTAAAGTCCGAGGCACTGGCCCAAATGCTTCAGAGCCCGACTCATCAGTCGATGCTTCAACCTATTCCTCAAAATATTCCTCCTCCGACTCCTTTGAGTTCGAGCCGGCGCCCTCGGAACCGAGACTGTGGTAGCCGGAGCCGATACAATTGTCTTCGGTTCCGACGTCGGCTCCGATTTCTTCCTTTGAAGAATCACGGCGCCGGACTTCCCTCGTCGGCTCCGAGGGGGTGAGTGGCATCGGACCCTTGTCTGACCCCTCTCCTCTCGGTGCTTCGGCACTGGTGAGTTCGGCTCCGACATCGGCTTCGAGCCATCTCTGTCGGTGCCGAGGGAGGTTCTCAGCCGGAGCGGGACCTCTGGCTCTGCCTGACAGGGGTGCGTCGAGGTCATGCGGAGTGTGTTGGAACTTGGTTCAACTCCACAGTCGGCTCCGGCCCCTCCCTCTTGGTGCCTCAGGTGATGTCTACTCTCTCCCTCATCCCTGACCGCAGAGAGCCAACTCTTCAAGAATCCCCTGTGGGATTTCATCCTCTTCTGAGGCCTCTCCTGATTTAGCAGGGGAGCCCCTAGGAAGAGAAAGTGTAAGAGGAAACACATAGACTCACCTGAGTCTGTCACCTCTGACACAGATTTAGAGGATTCGAGGGTTCCCCGTTCCCCTTCTGAAGATGTCTCCTTCGCAGACATTCTAGAGATCCTTAAACAGAGGGAAATTGGCCAGCCCTTAACCCTTCGGAGGATGAATCTGTGTATCTTGAGGCGTTTGGCTCTCGCCCTTCCACCTCCTGGGTGTCCCCCTTTGACCCCCTCATGCAGGTGGTAGCAAAGAAGGCCTGGACGGCTCCTGACTCAGTGGACCCCACCCCAGGAGACCTTCAAAGTTTATAACAGCGCGACTGATAAACAATTTCTGTCCAAAGGAGTTACTGTGGATGCTATGGTGGTAGCTGCTGCCACCAAGAAGGAACTAGCTGATCCTTCAGTGCCTGTCCATCCCCTAATAAGGAATCTAGGTCTATGGACAGGTACGGGAAGCGGATGTTTTCGTCAGCGACCTTTGCTATGCTCGTTAAGCTGAACTACCTATGCCATTTCACTGCCTCCAAAGAGACTTGATCAAGGAAGCGAGTGAGATGTTGAAGGATCCTACGGCTGCGGGTTTTCAGGACAAGATGAACGCCCAGCTGGCTACCCTGAATTCTATAGCTAACTCCTCCATGCGCCTCCTTTCATATGCGGCTGATGGAGCGAGCAGAGCCGAGGGACAGGTGTCGCTTACGCCCGGCATGCCTGGATGCGACTATGCAATTTTATGGACCCTTTAAAACGTCTTTCACTAATTCCCCGCTTGATGGATCATCTCTTTGGTCCTCAAGTGAAAGCAACCTTGACTAGGTGCGAGACGGATGGCAAAACTCTGTCTGCCGTCAGAGTCCGTTTTTCTACTCCTTCTAGACCTTACCCACAAAGGCCAGAAAAGTGGGAAAATGTGGTTCCGCAAACAATCTCAAGGGAATTTGCCTGACGCACAGAGTCGGTTCCCCTCCAGAGGCAGAGGAGGGAACAATAATGGTAGACGTCGCCCCAGAGGCAGAGGGTGTCCGCAGAACCAGGGCAATCGAGAAACTTTTTCCGATAAGCCCTTCCAGCATCCCTGAGGTGTTGCCCGACTGTCCACCTTCGGAGGCAGTCGGGGGAAGATTGTCACTGTACCCAGAAGCCTGGCTATCCCTAACTCAAGACAAGTGGGTACAGTCCATCATTTCCGAAGGCTATTCCATTCCCTTTGTTCGCATTCCAAACCAATCAAAAAAATCCCTTCCAGATGTTCCACCCGCTCAAAGGGATCTTGCAGATTTAGAAATTTCAAAGCTGCTTGCAAAAAGAGCAATTCAGCCAGTTCCAGCAGACCAGCAAGGATCCGGAATCTACTCCATGTTCTTTTTAGTTCCAAAGAAAACAGGGGACTGGGGACCAATTTTTGGATCTCAGTATCTGGAACAAGTCTGTCAAGAAAACAAGATTTCGGATGGTCACGCTACAGTCCATCCTTCCCCTATTGGGAAAGAAAAACTGGATGTGCTCTATAGACCTTCAGGATGCGTACTATCATATAAAAATGAACAGACGCTCCAGAAGATTCCTCCGCTTCAGGCTGGGAACCAGTCACTTTCAATTCAGAGCCCTGCCCTTTGGATTCACCACTGCCCCCCGGGTGTTTACCAAATGCATGGCAGTGGTAGCTTCTCACCTGAGACGCCAAGGATTCCAGGTGTTTCCATATTTGGACGACTGGCTCCTCACAGCTCCCACCAAGCATCTTCTTCTAGTGGCCAGAGACTACACCTTCGCATTTGTCAAAAGCTAGGCATATCAATAAATTGCGAAAAGTCTGTTTTGTCGCCTTGTCGTGCTATTACCTTCATAGGCGCAAATCTAGACACAGTCAACATGTTCAAGACTAACAGATCAGAGAATAACAGATATACGCAAACTGGTCTCTCTTCTCTTCAACAGCAACAGAGTCAAAGCCAGGTTAGTTCTGAAAGTATTGGGGATTATGGCGGCTGCTATCCCTCTACTTCTATTAGCCAGATTCCACATGAGAATCCTTCAATGGATGCTCTTTACACAATGGTCATACCAGCAACTTCCGATGTCCCACACCATTATGATTACGCAAACATGCAAGAATCATCTTCTGTGGTGGATGTCTTCCCCTCAGCTCTTCCTGGGAAGACCCTTTGTTCCTTCCCTTCCGGTTGCTACTCTGACAACGGACGCCTCCCTGATCGGGTGGGGGGGGCATTATCAGGGCAGAACTGTCCAGGGCATATGGCAACCAGACGAATGCCACTTGCATATAAATGTTCTATAGATGAGAGCAGTGCTTTTAGCGTTGCAAGCCCTTCAAGACTCTCTCCCCTTGGGAACGATAGCAATCCAGACGGACAATATGTCTGTAGTGTGGTATATCAACAAACAAGGCGGAACCAGGTCCTATCCCCTATGTCGAGAAGCACTCAGACTGTGGCAATGGGCGATTTCTTCTCAGCGGTTTCTGATAGCAACGCACATCCCCGGGAAGTCCAATCTGATTGCGGACAAGTTGAGCAGAGCTATACTCATGCCTCACGAGTGGTCTCTGAAAGATTCTATTCTGGAGAAAATTTTTCTCAAGTGGGGTCAGCCTTGCTGCGACCTTTTTGCTACTCCCCAAAACAGCAAGTGCAGAGATTATTTCACCCTATTTCCGTTACCGGGCCAGCCCAGCAGAGACGCTCTAGTCCAAGTTTGGCCCCGGGGACTTCTGTATGCATTTCCTCCCTTCCCACTAATCTCTCAAGTGATACAGAAAGCTATCGCTCAGAAGGCCTCATTGATCCTCATTGCTCCTTACTGGCCTTGACAGGTTTGGTTCCCCTTTCTACATCAATTTCTGTTGGAGCAACCTTGGCATCTGGACCTAGTTCCAGATCTTTTGATCCATCAATCGGGTCAGTTACATCGCTCCCTCCCCTCTCTGAACCTCACTGCTTGGTTCCTCCAATTCCAACCTTAGCCAGGCTTCCTCAAATATCTCACTCTGTTCGAGATATTTTAATAGCTTCCCATAAATCTTCCACTCGGAAGATTTATCTTAGTAAGTGGAAATGTTTTGCCTTTTGGGCTCAAGGAAGGGACATAGATCCTTTCACTGCTTCCATCCAAATAGTCCTTGATTTTCTAGCTGAACTCTTCCATGCAGGTTCATCTCCTTCTACTCTTAAAGTTCAATTGGCAGCTATTTCTAACTTTCATGTGGGCATCTCAGATTCTGCCATCATGTCTCACAAGCTTTGCAAAGCTTTTTTGAAGGGAGTTTTTCTTCTCAGACCTCCTATAAGAAATCCTCCTCCTTCTTGGGACCTTAATTTAGTTCTCACATCTTTGATTCTTCCCCCTTTCGAACCTGCAGCTTCCTGTTCATTAAAATTGCTATCATGGAAGACTCTCTTTCTGGTAGCTATTACTTCAGCTAGAAGAGTTTCAGAACTTCATGCACTCAGCTGTCGACCACCATATCTGTTGTTCCATAAAGACAGGGTATGCTTACGAACCAGCCCATCCTTTTTACCTAAAGTAGCCTCTGCGTCAAACCTAAATCAAAGCATTGACCTCCCTGTGTTTTTTCCAGAATATTCTAATAGGTCTGAACAAAAATTGCATTGGCTAGATGTTCATCGTCAGTTAAGGTACTATTTGGATAGGACCAAACAATTCAGAAAAACTGACCAACTGTTTGTCTCTTATGCAGAAGGCAGAAAAGGACTTTCTGTTTCCAAGGTATCACTATCTAGATGGCTAACATCTCTGATTTCCATTGTTTATGAAATTAGACACCAAAAGCTGCCTAACAAACCTAAGGCCCACTCCACCAGAGCTTTGGCTACTTCTATAGCCTTCCAAGACAGACTGCCTATTGACACCATTTGTGCAGCGGCTACTTGGGCTACTCCTCACACTTTCATTTCACATTATAAGTTGGATTTAGCTTCTAGACATAGAGCTAACTTTGGTACCACTGTTCTCAAGAGTCTGTTCCGTTAGGCCACCCGGGACAAGGTGCTAGGACGCTGTCCCATCCAGCAAGAATGAAGGCGAGATAGACAACTTAACATATAGAAGTTATGTTCTTACCATAACGCTCCATGTTAGTTGTCTTCTTCTCGCCTTCTTCTAAGGCCCCACCCTCCTTCCCCCTGGCCTGGACAGACCTAGAGGAGTTTGATTGTGACCTCTCTTTCTACCACCTCTTTTGCTATAGGTATATGCTCTGCTGTGCATATTTTCCTAGATCAGGCTTCAAGTCACCTTTCCTCTTCCCCTTTGTTTATAGAGGTGGACTCTCTTTTTCCAGTATTTCTGGTTTTATTATTAGCTGGGTCTAGCTCACAAACGAGATCTGAGGTAATTCACGCCTAGCATTGTGGGATATAAGGGGAGCCTCGAGCCGGTGGAACCAACTCTCGAGCTTTTAGAGTGGCGAATGGAGCCGAGGTCGGCTCCGAACCCATCCAGCAAGAAAGAAGGCGAGAAGAAGACAACTAACATGGAACGTTATGGTAAGAACATAACTTCTATTTTTGTTTCCTTACAAATTCATGTAATGATTTTCATTTAACTTGGAGCTTTTCTTCCCGGGCTCCACTGAAAATGGTTCTCAAGCCCAATGGACTTTCCCCGGTCAATAAATAAATAAATAATTGTGTAAGCACACCTCTTGCATACTGTCTGCTTCTTTAAGGATTAAGTAGTTGTCGGTAAACCTGAGACAGTTGCTACATTCTCAAGATGTCCATGTCCACCAAGCTGGCTGCAGAGAAGTTAGGAAATTGCATATCCATACTATCCAGTCCTTTGATTTGTGAGCTACAGGGCATTGGTGTATTAGGGTTAGAAAGCTATTAAGAGAGCTTTATTGGAGCAGATTATGCTACACAGTACTAAATTCTACTAACTTTAATATTTACACAATACTGAATTCAACTAAATCTGTAGGTATTTTCACTTGACTCCCAACTAGGTGCTCTAAGCTTGTTGGCACACAAGGTATTTGCACTGTATTGCTGCTTTGCAGGGTAGTTTTAGGAACCATCATTTCTAGGTGTGTGCTACTGTACAGGGCACTGCTTACCGTTGCAAAGGTGCATGCAATATTTATAGCAACACAGCAAAAAATAAAACAATAAAAAATAAACAGAAACCAAACTATCTAAAGAGCCCTCAGGCCAATAAAAGGACTACATTGTGAGTCCTTTTGTGCATTTCCCAGTGCAGACAGACCAGCCAAACACCTCCTGCCACAAGAATAAGCCCAGTCTTCTTAACTTCCACAAATGGGAAACTGTGACCATTATACCTTCTTGCTATTGCCAGGTTACAAACTTGCACTGCTTAAAGAGGAACCCACGAAGAAACATATCTGGGTATGGATCGAGGGTGCTATGGAGGCCCTTCAAGGCTGCTTTGAAAGAACCAGCTGGGATATGTTCAAGAAGGCAGCCACAATGAATCAGCATCTGAACGTTGATGACTACACTGAGGTAGTGATGACATACATTTCAAACTGTGCTGATAGGTTAACAGATACCAGGTGCATCACTATTGGAGCTCACCAGAAGACATGGCTCACCCTTAAGGTATATGAGCTTCTGAATGAGAGAAACACAGCTTACAGGGATAAGGACAAAGCAGCCTAAGTGCAGCAAGAAGTTATCTGAGGAGGGGTATAAAGGAGGCTAAGAGGGAGTATGGCAGAAAGGTGCAGAGCCACTTTGAACACCTGAAGGATGCAAGGAGACTATGGCAAAGCATACAGTAGATCACTGACTACAAAACTAGGTCAGCACAGTGTGAGGACAGCATCGAATTCCTGGACAGTTCGAACATCTTCTTTGGTAAATTTGCGGAAAGAAACAGGTTGGCACTAAAGCTACCCACTGATGAGAAGGATGCAGTACTCTGCCTCAGCACAGAGGAGGGAAGAAGATAGCTAAGGAGAGTGAACCCCAGGAAAGCTGTTGGCCAGGACAGCATACTGGACAAGGCCTTAAAAGGCTATGTGCAGTGCTCAAGGAAATATTTAACACCTCTCTTGCCATGGCGAAGCTACCCTCATGCTACAAGAAAACTAACATCATCCCATTACCTAAGAAAACCCCTCCCTCCATCCCTAACAACTACAGTCCACTCACTCTGACATCCACTGATCAAAAAGCAACATGCCTACCTCCTGGGTTTGACCCTCTGCAGTCTGCGTGCAGAGCTAACCGATCCACGGCTGATGCCATATCAGTAGCACTACACATCTGTGTTGAGCATTTAGAGAGTAAAGACAACTATGGGAGGATGCTGTTCATAGACTTCACCTCTGCATTTAATAGTAGTACCATGCAGCTGATAGAAAAAATTGCCACATTTAGGAATCGGTAAACATCTCCGTAACTGGATCCTGGACTTCCTGATTGAGAGCACAGAGGGGTATGTTCAGGTAGGAACACATCAAAATGCGTCACCGGGGTTCCACAGGGATGTGTTCTTAGCCCACTGTTATTCGCCATCCTGGCCCACGACTGCTATGCTAAGCACAAGTCCAACCATATCATCAAGTTTGCTGATGACACCACAGTCGTGGGGTTAATCACAAAGGAGGATGAAAGGGAGTACAGAGAGGAGGTGCCATCTCTGATCAGTTAGTGCGAAGGGGAACAACCTTGACCTGAACGTAAACAAGACCTAAGAGATTATCATCAACTTCAGGAAAAGGAGAACAAACCACCCAGTGCTCAGGAACAATGATGAGAGTTTGGAGAGGGTTAAGAGTATGAAATTCCAGTGTGTACACATATCAGAGGATCTCTCGTTGCCGGGAAACACCAGCCAACTGGTTAAGAAAGCACACCAATGCCTCCACTTTTTAGAAGGCTGAAAAAAGCTAAGCGTCCTCCTTATATTCTCTCCACCTTCTATAGACGTGCAATAGAGAACATTCTCACCTGCAACTTCACAGTGTGGCTTGGAAGCTGCACAGTTGCCGAAAGGAAGGTGCTGCAAAGAGATGAGTTGGAGAGAAGGTAACTAGTTCCAGTCTTCCATCGATGCAATGTCTTTATTCTGCAAGAAGCATCTGAAAGGCCACCAAAATAATACAGGACAACACACATCTTGCGCATGGACCATTTAAGCATCTGGTATTGGGCAGGAGATATCGCTGCATCCGCAGCAGGATTACAAGATTCAGTAAGTTTCTACCCTACAGTGATTAGACTTTTGAACTCGAGCACTGGTCCCAGGGGTCTTGGACACACAAGTCATGTTTTTATATTTATTTGTGCAGTATTTACTTAAATATATTCCACGTAAGTGCAATGTTTATTATATCCATAGTCAGTATTGTTTAACCCACTCAAGTGCAATATTAGACAAATAATTTAGGCATTGATCAATTTGTAGTCTATTTTGTATTACTTTAAATAGGGTAGTTAATTTAACTCAGGGATGGTATTCTTTTCATATATGAGTGTTGGTAAATGTTTCTGTTCTTGTGTGTATTGGGAGTATTGGGAGTAGTATTGTATTTATAGTTGTGTTTATTCTTCTACTTGTATGTCTTGATTCACTTTCGTTTGTAATCTCAAGAATTGAGTTGATGCATAAAATTGCATTTAGGCTGCATGTATGTAGTTTTAAATGACAAAGTTTACTTTGACTTTGATTTTAATGTAACAGTAGAAGAGACCCAGAAGTGCAGTGCTACCTCAAACCCCTTAAGGAATTCGCTAGAAATCCCTTGCTGAAGGCAATTTCAAGACATTCTTAACAAAGGTAACTGAGAGGGGAAGACCCATTTTTTTTTAACAAAAAGTCATTGAAACAACACAAAAAAGCAGGAAACAGTAGCAGTCACCAAAGTAACTTATGTGAGATTTAGCAGTCAGAAGTACTAAACTTTGCCTGGATGGCACTAGATACAAGTAAAATACTTATAGAATCCAGGCTGAGATACTAGGCTTTGCTGATGATCTGGAAAATGAACAGGAGGCAGTATGTATTAAAGGATCTTTACTCAAGATCAATACTGGTTTGCTAGGTGGGCAATCAGTATCATGGATGAGTGGACAACGATGGGTGGGAAGAGCATGTAAATAGCTTGTACAACAGTCAGTAGCAATGAAAGAGGGGAAGGAGGGACTTTGGAAATCAGATTATCATAAGGGGTGGAGGCCAGAGACACAACCTCTTTATAAAATACAAGCAAAAAGGTAGCAGGGTTGAGAAGAACAAGGCTAGCTAGAGAGGCATGCAATTACATATCAGTATTGGAACTCTTTCAGAAACTTTAGCTTAATGTGTTCGTGGGAGATGTGGGAGATGCAGAAAGTAACTTTAAGCAGTTAAAAGGTGAGCCGAATGTAAAATCTCTGAAACACAAACTGGAGCATAGACAATTCTCTCAATAGTGACCTTCTGGTGCAGTTTAAGGAAGCAGAATATGCATAAATTTAGCAGTAATAACTCTCTGTGGAAAAAAAATGCTGTAATAACTGACTAAGGCTCAGTGTATGACAGGAATGTGCAGTTTTGCTACAGCTGTTAAACTAGAAGACTATGGGCCAGCAGGGTATAAAGTACAAACAGACAGCTTCTGCTTGTGAAACTAGAAGTGCAGAATAATGCAGAAACACAGTCTTCTTACTGCTAATTAAAATACAAGACTATGGTCCCAGAACAAACTAAAATAAAGCAAACAGCAGGGTATAAAGTACAAACAGACAGCTTCTGCTTGTGAAACTAGAAGTGCAGAATAATGCATAAACACAGTCTTCTTACTGCTAATTAAAATACAAGACTATGGTCCCAGAACAAACTAAAATAAAGCAAACAAATGGAACAGAGCAGAAAAGTACAAATTAATATTAACACACAGCTCACTAAGTGCAGCCCCAGTATTTAAACAGAATTGAAATAACTAAAATAATATAATTCTCATTTCTTTCTCTCTCTCACTTTTTAAAGCTAGTTACTCACAGTTTTACACCTCTTCAAGTCTTGAATAAAAGATGTGATCTTTATGGTTAAGGCTGTCCATTGTGTCCCGAGAAGACTGTATGTACTGTTTGAACTTCCACAATGTCTCTTTCCACATCTTAATTGCTATGGCGACAAGCAGGTTTCTGTGCTTCCAGAGTAGGGCCAGTCACTACTTGTACTTAGAACCTTTTGCTCTCCTCCATCCATAGCGTGTTTGCCAAATGCAAGTCTGTATGGCAGCTCATCTCAGGCTGAAGTTCAGAATTACCTGGGTGACTGGCTTGCTCTTTGTCACTCCAACACAGAAGCATCTCCTTCCATAGAGAGAATCTGTGCTCATTCTTTTTTCTCCTGAGTTGTAGTCAGTCTCACAAAGTCTTACTTTCTTCCTATTCAGCTTGGGTGTTCCCTGGACAAAAGAAAAACAAAACATTTCTGGTCATTTTGTCACTCATATAAACAATTTGTTTTGAGTCCTGTGAAATAGTACTGCTGAAAACATGACTGAAGACTCTGGCTTTGGCAGCATCATTTTTCCTAGTCTGTTATACCAGGCTCCATATGAGAGCCCTTCACTAGACTCTGTGGCGGTAGTGGACTCAGCATTCCAACTGATGTTCCTCATTAGATCAGTGTGATACTAGCCTAAGCTATATGGGTTGCATCCTGCCAAGAAATAACTTTTAAAGCTTCAGGGCACCTTTTACACAATGTACAACTCTTAAGAGCTGAAGGGTGAGTCAGTGTAAAAGCAGACATAAGGATGCCAGAAATCAGGTACATCTACTTTTATTTGTCATTTTGCTAATTAGCAATTTTTTTGTACTCAGAAAATGATTACCCTATATTGTATCTTTTGTTAGACATCTCTTTGTTTTTTTCAATTAGTTGTTTACCTTACTTACTGCCTATATTTCTTGTGTTGTCCTGTAATGTGTTCTCTTGTATTGTATTGTAAAATTGTGTTTCTGGTACTGTATTGCATGAATTTGCATGCAATGTTTTTTATAAAGCGGCTTTTCTCCCTGGGCCTCCGCTAAAAATGATCCTTTGGCCCATTTGGACATCCCTGGTAAACAAATGGAAAATAAAATAAATATTGATCACTGCTGCAGTAGCCTTAGCTATATTGGTTATATCCTGCCAAAGATATAACAGGTGGCCAGCTTCCAAAATTTCTGGGCACCTTACACAAACCCAAACAGTCAGACAGCTTAAGAGGAGCTGACTAAAAGGAAAGTTTGGGCACCGAGCCCTTCAGTTTTACTGCTGCCGAAGAGTATGCTCCTCTGATGCTTTTGGGATCAACAGTCAGTATGTGCTGTTCCTTTGCTGGGCAGATAACTTCGCTTTGAGGAAAAAACTTCCAGTTAATTATTTTGCTTATTATTTTTATTTTCCTGCTCAAGAAAATTGTTTTAAAGATGGAGTATGTGCTTTAATGGACTGTCATGAGACTGTATTGTACTTTTAAACAAAAACACTTTTTTTCCCTTTTAGTTTAAAGGTTGTTTAAAATAACTGAAAACCATTTCTTCTGTTTAGAAATTGTGTTCAATTCACTTTGAGGGGCTGGCATAGTAAATTAAAGTGTGTTTTACTGTGTTTTTCTTGTGAAAAAAATCACTTTTTAAAGATTTTTTTATTTTTACCAATATTTGCTCCTAGTTTCCCTGGGAAAGAGGCACTATTTTTGGCTTGACCATGAAACAAGCTGTTCTTCCAGCCCCCCCCCAAATAAAAAAGTTTAGCAAACAGCCTTTGCAACGACAGCAGGCTAGCAATTTGCTTCAGCTGAAGGTAGATTACTCTGCTGTGGCTGTTTGTTGTACCTCAGACAACTTGTCTTTTACTCAGAATCCCCCTGGTGTAGCACTTGCAGCACCGTGGACTGGGGCTTAGCCATGTCTTCTGCGGCTATTTGGGTCCCCTCAGTGAGCAAGGGAGAGCCAATCTTGTCAGCCTGGGAAAGGGAACAGAGAAGACTTCCTTGTTTTGTCAGAATGTTGTGCCCGTCTCTAGGGAAGCTGCTGCCACTAATAACACTGTTGGCCCCATTGCCTGTAAGAAGTAGAAAACTGAGCATATATCTACTCCTCCTCAAATTTTTTAGACCAGAGTAGTTTATTGTGTCCAGATCAGAGTTTAATTCAGACTATTGATCCTTCTTGTAAGGCAGTGTCTGGTAAAAGAAAGATGAATACTTCCTTTCCTGAAAAGATTCAAGATTCTGAATCTGGACAAGAGGTTGAAGGGACTGATGCAGGGTTTTCTCCTTACATTTATGATTCAGAATCCGATGATAGCTCAGTTTCTGATTCTTCCTGTGGAGGGGTTCTGAGATTATTTGACTATTTCTAGAATGCGCCAGTGTTTTGGTGGGAGAACATTGAATTTTCTCAGTCCAGCAGAAAAATGCTGAGCTGTTACATAAATTTCCAGAAATTGCACCCATACTTCAAGTTTTGTCTGCCTTGGAAGGATGTGTGTGGTACTGCCTGTAATTTTCTTGACAGTCAGCCATTAGGTTTTTATAGTCTTTCCAAACCTGATCCAGCAGCCAATAGTTTTAGTTAATCCCTGTGCTGCTGACTAATTAGTTAAGTCAATGCTAGTGTTTCTGATAAGGATGAGAAGATTATTCATAAGCATGGGAAAAAGTATATTCTTCTACAAATTTGATTTTCAGAATTTTGATTTCTCAAGCTTATACATTAAAGTTTGTCCTAATTGTGAAAGTATGAGAAATGTTTTTCTGTGCAGTTTTTTGAGGAAAAGCCTGATCTGATGTTGTCTCTCTCATTCCTCCTCACATATGGGTTATGGCTCTGTCCTCTGATCCAACTTGGCTGCATTTCTTCAGACTAGGATGCAAGTCTCGAGCTGCCCACACTACCCACAATGCCCTGCAGTCCAACCAACCTCCCTAGATCTTGTTTGCCACCAGCGGATTCAGACGTGGTCGCCTTGGTCTTGAGCATTTCAGTGTTCCCTGTGAATTTCTTCTGTTAGATAAGTTAAATTTTAGAGTGTGAATGGTTATTCATCTCACCTCTTTGGCTCTGGAACATTGGATTATATTTTTTTCCATCAGGTAGCCATTAATTATTCAGCTTCCCATCTAACGTCTTCCTTTAAAAAAAAAAATCTCTTCCTGCTTGTTGGGCTCTTCTCTCTTTTTGTCAGGTTCTCTTTGCTTCTCCCTATCCCTGGCTAGTGTGAGTTTGCAACCTTTTCTCCTTATTATGGCTGATAAACCCTTTTGGTTTAAACTGTGCTCTGTTCCTGTGTCTATTGCTTAGGTGTTGAGCATCTGCAGTTAGCCTGCTGTATTTGTGAGAGTTTTAGCCCTAGAGCTATTGCCGACCAAAGAAAAAAATTGCTATTGAAGGGTCTTTTGCCCACTTCTGCAGGGGCTCAGACCATTTGGACTCCTCTGATCCAAAGAAGCACCCTCATAAATCTTTGAGGGCATCTTTGGAGCAACCCGCTAACATCAGAAGGCCCTCTGATCTGACTTCCTCTGATCATAGACCCATCTTTGCTCTGGAGGATCTGAAACTCTCCTCGGATCCATCAGGGTCTGTCGTCATCACTACTTCTCCTGAAACTGCTGACACCTCCTCCTTGGATCATAAGACTATGAATTGAATAACAAGGGGTCCTTCACCAGTGCGGGGGTTCATCAGCTCCTCTACCTGACCTACAGCAGACTCTTTCAAGGCACTCCAGATCCTCCTCCATAGCTTCCTCCAGGTCTTCCAGGAGATTTTTGGAGGCTGATGTGGACAAGATGATTAGGAAGATTCTCAAGACTCAGATCCAGCTGGGGGTCTTCTCGCCTCTGTCACCTACAGGCTCAGTGAATTTCTCCCTCCATGTCCAATCCCCTTCTTCAATCTGTGCTTCGGCTTCAGAGTCACAGGGTCATGGCCAACCAAGGGATCCGGGGTCGAGTGTATGGAGCCTGCCTTCTTCCAGTCCAACTATTGCCTTGATTTGCATGGTTCTGTTATCTTTGAATCATAGCAGATCTGTTTACCTGGGGTACTCCCATCAGATCTGAGGAGAGGGGTTCATCTCCTACCTTGTCAGAGCCATCTCTTCCTCTTGGTGCTTTGGCTCTGGACAGCTCAGGTTATATTCTACCCAGGGTTCAGGTATCCTGGCCCTATCTTCTGCTGTAACTGTGGCTCCAGTGGAGTTGGGGAGGGATTTTCTAGGCCTTTCGGCATTCCAAGTGGTGGAAAGGCCTTCAGTACCCATAGGGATCCAGTCCCTATGAGCCACAATCCCTCTCTTTGACTTCTCTTGGATCAGAGACTTGAGCCTGCCATTTCTGTCCCAAGTCAGCCCATCCACACTGGTCTCCAAACACTTCCCCTCCTCTTCTGTAACTTCCCCTGAACACCTCACAGAGAAGGTTCCATGTAAGAGAATGTGCAAAAGGAAACGTAATGACTCCCCCTAGAAGTCCATCACTGAGGATATGGACTTTGATGAAGGGGAGGGATCCCCCAGATCACCACCGGAAGATGTCTCCTTCGAAGATGTTTTAGAGATTCTGTGGCAGTTATGTGGCTGGTCATCACAACCTCCCTCCTCTGAGGAGGCTGTATTTTTGGAGCCCTTCAGGATGGGCCCATCTACATCCTGGGTTGTCCCCCCTTGCAGATCAGTTAGTAGATTTGGTGTCCAAGCTGGGCCTGGAAGGAGCGGACCTGGTCGAACTGATTCCCAAGCATCCTGACAGATTTTTACCCCCCCCCCAAGACAGAAATTATTGGAGTAAGGGTATTCCATTGGATGCCATGGTTGTGGCAGCAGCTACCAAAAAGGAGCTAGCAGAACAGAGGTCCGGTGTTCATCTGCCGAACAGGGAGTCGAGAGCGATAGACAGGTTTGGTATGTGCATTTACGCCTCTTCTACCTTCTCACTGAGGACATTGAACTACGTGGCACATTTTACTTGCTTGCAGAGGGACCTGATGAAAGAACTATCAAACTCTCCGGCAGACACCATGTTGCCGGAGGACTTCAAGAAAGTCTGCCCCAGACTGGCCATTCTTTCATCCTTGTCCAACTCTTCCATAAGTCTGATTTCCCATTCCACGGAAGGTGCAACTCGGGCAGCTGGTTCAGGCATTGATATTTGGAGACATGTCTGGATGAGGCTTTTTGATTTTGCGGAGCCCTTTAAGGCATCATTTGTTAACACTCCCTTTGATGGATCCTCACTGTTCCGTCCATTGGTCAAAGAGACCCAAATTTACAGCGAACAGGAAGGGAAGACCTTGTCTGCCATCAAGGTCAAATTCTCCACCCCACAGCTTACCTTCTCTAGAAATCTGAGCAGTGGGAGAAACACCTGGTTCTGTAAATCCCAGCAGTCTTCCCAAGATCAATGTGGGGATTCTTTCTCTAGGGGCAGAGGAGGAAGTTTAAATGGGAGACGCCACCCTAGAGGCAGAAGGGTTCTGCAGAATCAGGCCTTCAGGGAACCCTTCTCTGATAGGCCCTTCTAGTGCTCCTGAAGTGCTGCCCAACTGCTTATCTGTAGAGGCAGTCGTGGGTCTTTTCTCTATGCACCCTTCTTCCTGGACCGATATAATACAAAACAAGTGGGTTCTGAAAATTATATCCAGAGGTTACTCTGTTCATTTTCTTCTCCCTCCTCTGCAGAGGTCAAAGAAGCTCCATGACATCCAACCCAGTCAGAGGGAGTCAGTATTAGCAGAAATTCTAAATCTACTACAAAAAAAGTCATGCAGGATGTCCTTACTACACAGAGGATTCGGAACTTACTCTGTCTTCTTTTTAGTGCCAAGGAAAATGGGACCCGAGATTCATTCTGGACGTAAGCAAGTTAAACTTGCTAATTAAGAAAGTAAAGTCTGGAATGGTTACAGTTCAGTCCACTCTCCCACTGTTACAAAAGGACAATTGGATGTGCTCTGTGGACTGTGACCAAAATAGACAGATGCTCCAGGAGTCATCTGCGCTTTCATCTGAGAGCCAGTCATTTTCAGTTCAGAGCTCTACCCTTTGGACTCACCACAGTCCCCAGGATGTTTATCAAGTGCATGGTCGCAGCTCACCTCAGGCTTCAGGGATTCCAGGTGTTCCCCTCCCTGGATGATTGGCTCTTTACTGCTCCAACCAGGCATCAACTACTACAGGCCAAGGATTACTACTTCAGTCTTGCCAATCCATTGGGGATCACTGTAAATCTGGCACAGTCAAATCTTTCCCCTGTGCAGATGTTGGAGTTCATTGGAGCTACCTTGGATACAGTCAATCAGATTGCCAATCTTCCCTCTCATCAAGTTCAAACACTGAGAGATCACATCTGAACAGTGTTGACTCTAGCTTCTATGGCTGCTGCCATTCCTTTAGTTCCTCTTGCAAGATATTTTATGCGAGTCCTTCAATGGACTCTGGCTGTTCAGTGCTCTATTCTCTACCAGTCTCTGTCTGTTCCTATCAAGCTGACTCCAGTTTGCAGAAGGCATCTTCATTGGTAGCTAGTGTCAGCTGACCTGACATTAGGCAGACCTTTCCTTCTTCTGAGCCCCTATGCCACGGTGACCATGGACGCTTCACATTTAAAGTGTGGGGGTTATTACAAGGGAAATATGGTCCAAGGCACGTGGATGTACACAAAGACCAGATTGCATATCAATGTTCTGGAGATGAGCGGTCCTCCTCTCATTGTAAGCCTTTCAGGAAATTCTCCCTCTAGGAATGATTACAATTCACACCACACACAGTATGTGAGTGGTGTGGTACATCAACAAACAAGGAGGGACCCGTTCTTACCCACTGCAAAGATGTCATGAAGGTGTGGGAATGGGCGATATCTTTGGACCGTTTTCTCTTTGCAACACACATACTGGGGAAATCCAGCATACTGGCAGGCAAGCTCAGCAGATCCATTCTGACTCCTTACGAGTGGTCCCTCAATCAGTCAGTACTGGACTTGATCTTCAGCCAGTGGGGCCAAACTTGCTGAGACCTATTTGCATCTCACAGGAACAAGTGCAGCAACTACTTTGCTCTGATCCCCCCTTCAGAGGAGTCCCCAAGGGATGCTATGGTTCATGATTGGCCTTCCTAGTCTCCTTTATAATTATCCCTCTCTTCCTTTGATCCCAAAGTTTCTTCAGAAAGCAAAGCATCTGAAGTCCTCTGTAATCCTTATTATCCCTTTCTGGCCTCATCATATTTGGTTCCCCTTCCTCTGGTATCATCTGAAGTACCCTCCATGGATTCTGGAACCCAAACAGGATCTCCTTTATCACCCCTTGGAGGGTTATCATCCCAATCTGATGTCCGTCAAACTGACTGCATGGTTTTTCCACTTCCAGTGATCATTTTAAGGTCCAGGCTTACTTCCCCAGTCCTAGATATTGTTTCAGCATCTCAAAAAACTACTGCTAAGAAAGTTTATGGTAGCAAATGGAAGAGATTTGTCTTTTGGGCTTCCCCAGAAAAGATTGATCCCTTTTCAGCACCTACTTCTGATGTTTTGTATTTCCTTGTGTCTTTTTTCAAAGAAGGGCACAGTTTCTCCAAAGTCAAACTACAGTTAGTGGCTACCTCTACTTTTCACTAATGACATCTGTTTAAACTCCCCTGCAACTTCTTAACTTTTATAAGGCCTTTTTCAAAGTGTTTTTTCCTCCTCAGACCTCCGGTAAAAGACCCCTATCCACCATGGGGACCTCACTTTGGTTTTACAGGGCTTAACTAAAAAAAAACTTTGAATCAGAGGGACTTTGATCTAAAGTTTCTTTCGTGGAAAACTGTTCTTGTTGCCTTTACCTTTGCCAAGAGAATATTGGAAAATTCAAGACTCTTCTTCTAAGCCACTTTACATAATTTTCCACAAGGATAGTGTGTCCCTTCATACAAACCCTTGTTTTATGCCAAAGGTAGCTACTGAGGCCAAGCTTAACCAAAGTGTCCCACTTCCAGTCTTTTTCCCAATTTCTCCAGTGATGGAGAATGACTGTTGCACTCGTTAGATGTCCACAGACAGATTTATACTTGCACAGGACAAGACCCGTTAGAATGTCAGACCAGTTATTTGTCTCCTTTTCTGCTAGCCATCTAGGTCCGCAGTTTCAAAGGTTACTCTTGCCAAATGGATTACAGACTGTATCACCCTCATTTATACTAAAAATGGATTACAATTACCTTGTCCTCCTAAGGCCCACTCCACCAGGTCTATGTCCACCTCCTCTGTTTTTTCTTCCAGAACCTCTTTAGATGATATCTGTGCTGCAGGCACTTGGTCTAAGGATCACACATTTGTGTCACATTATAAATTGGATGTAGTCTCCTGGAGCAGGGCTTCATTCGGTTTGGCTGTGCTCCTGCATAGCCTTTCTTGAGACCACCCAGGAGTTGCATAACTGGGCACTGTACCCATACATGAGGAGGAATGAAGGAGACATCATCAAATATGTTATGTATTTTACCATAACTTGGTATCTGTGTTGTCTTCCTTCATTCCTCCTCACCTACCCACCCTGCCACGTACCCTTCCTAGCACTCTAGAAAACCTGGAGAGAACTATTTTTGGGAACTGTGGTTCCTGAGTTTCTTCAAACCTTTGGTTATGAAATTTTATGTATAGTTTTAAGCTCACTTCTTTCTCTGCTCTCTATTATGTATGGGGAACAAACTCGATCTGAGGAGGTTGGTTGGAGTGCAGGGTATTGTGGGTAAGGCGCTCAAAACTTGGATCCTAATCTGAAGAAATGTGGCCGAGTTGGATCCGAGGACAGATCTGTAACCCATTCATGTGGAGAAGTGAAAGAAGACAGCACACATACCAAGTTGTTGTAGGTACATAATTCATTTTAAAAAATTACATTTCTTTAGTTGTTCAAGTCACTTGGCTTTGTATACAGTGTGTTTATGATTCTGAAACTTTTTCGTTGGGTTATGGATACTGGTACTGTTTTGATGAGGGTTACATTGTTGTGTTCTCGCACCCTCCCAGATGGTGATAAATGTTAGATTTTAAATTCTCCTTTGGATAACAATTTACTTTTTTTGCCCCTTTGTTTCAGGGGTGATCAAAAAATGTGTTCAAAGGGGTAAGCTGATGCATGGAATCTGATTTTTCATCTGTCATTTTCCAAAGGATTCTCTAACTGCTCATACTGTTTTGGTAGGAAATATAATAAACAGTCTCAATAAAATGCAGATAAACAGATTCTTAAGAAGAAATGACAAGGGGTTTCTAAAAAAAATTCTGGAAACTCACGAAATCAAGGACCGTCCAATAAGTCAGAATGAATATTTAAGAGATGTTTTTTCTTCCTCCCACCCTTCCAGGAAGTCTGAATCTCCGCCTTCTCTTTGGCAACAGATAGTTTCAAACAGGTTCTGAATATTATTCATTTAGTTTGCAGATGGCAATAGGAGGAAATTCTCCTTTCCAGGTGGTCATCCCTCATCCTCCAGACCAGACTGTTATTTCCACCTTTCTTTCATCACATCCTGTCCCAGGGAGTGATACAGCCAGTTCGCCTTTTTCAGGTTGGAAAGTGGTTTTATTCAAGGATAGTTATAGTGCCAAAGAAGGAAAGTGCTTTGAGACAAGTCCTGGATCCTAAACATGTTTGTGATGGTGCCCAAATTCAAAATGATGTCACTTCACAACCTGTTACCTTTTCTTCCTCATTCAAGTTTCCTGGTAACACTAGATTTAAAAGATGTTTCTTATCACATCCCTATTCATCCAGATTACAGACATTTCTTAAGGTTTTGTATGCGTCTAAATCACATTATCAGTTCCGTGCCTTACCCTTTCAACTATCCACTGTACGAAGAGTGTTCTGAAAGTGTCTAGTTCCAGTTATAGCTCACTGCAAGCTACTGGGCATCCACATTTTTTCCATATTTAGACAACTTGCCTATCTTTGTATATTGTCAGGAGTCTGTCTCTTGGGTAAGAGGTGTCTTACAAGCCTGGATTCCAAGAGAACATTCAAGTCATTCTTGACTCTTCAAAAGATTGTCTTTTTTGGGATATCAGTTGCAGTTCAAAGAGCTCTTCTTTGGCAGGAAAAATAGATCTATATCTAGATTTATTTTAGGGTTGTCCATTCAGGCTTTGATCACTGTGAGGAATATCTCAGAATTTTGGCTCACTCAGCTTTTGTGAGTCTCATGATACCCCTGGCATGACCACACATGAGAAAGATACAGTAGTATCTGAAGTCTCACCAACACCCTTTGCCATTTTAAGTCCCAGTGCTGGAATTTCTCATGGGAGAAATCACTTGGTAGAGACAACAGATATACAAAAATCCAGGTCTCCCCTTCTCCATCTATGTTCCAAAGTTGTCAGTCACTACAGACACCTTGGACTTTGCTTGTGGAGCAGTTTCAGGAGGAATAAAAGTGCAAGGTTTGTGGGACACCAAGGACAGATGCAAGGAAATAAATATAAAGGAGATGCTTTCCCTGATCGAGGCACTCAACTCTCTGAATCATCTTTGGTCCCAGGGAACTTTTCAAGTTGTACAGACAATACCACATCATGTGGTACATCCAAAAAGCAAGGGGGAACTAGGTCATACCCCCCGTTGCAGGCTAGGTATGTTAGCTTGGGATATAGTTTCACAGTACCTTCTCACTCTGTAGGCATCCTACCTTTCATCTGAGCTTAATTGTGTGGCACAAATGCTGAACAGGACAAGGGGCAGAGCCTTACAAATGGAAACTAGATCAGGAGGTCCTCCAAGATTTGGTCCATCTGTGGAGAGTGCCTCATGTAGACCTCTGCTCCTATCTGAAAAATCAGTTGGGCCTGGAAGAGATGGATGCCTTTTCTTTTCCTTGGACAGGAATGTTCCTGTATCTTTTCCACACATTCCACTAATATCCAGGGTACTTCTGAAGATTCAGAAAAAATCTTCCAAGATCATTGTGGTGACTCCCTTCTTACCCAGGCAGCCATGGTTCTCCTTTCTTTTGGAAATGGCCAGGGCAATTACCCCAAGCTTCCTCAAAGATTGGATCTACTGACACAAGAACAAGGGTGTTTGATACACCCAAAGTCAGTTGACTGCCTGGATGATGGGGACCTAATTCCTTTTTAGGCACCTCTTTACTGAGTACATGCTGTAGGTATTAATGGAGGCAAAAAACAAACTGCTACTAGAAAAACGTATGTTGGCAAATGGGAAAAATGTTTTCTAGTCTGTTCCAACAACATAACCAGCACCCATTAATGGCTAATTGCTTTCTGGTTTTACAGTATTTGTGTGAGGTACTATCTTATGGCCTTTCTTATTCTTTTGTCAAGGTCCATTTATCTGCCATTTCACCAAATTGGTGTCCTCTTCTTGGGATCTCAGTTGTGTGTTAGAGAAGCTAACACATGCTTCATTTGAATTTGCTAACCTGGCTAGTTTGAGGTTCTTTACATGGAAAACAGTTTTACTGATAGCTCTGACCTCTGTAAAAAGAGAGCATCTGAGTTGCCAGAACTTATGGAGAGTCAGCTGTCATTTTCCACAGGGACAGGGTTTTTTTTTTGAGAACTAACCATTCTTTTATGCCTACAGTGGTATCTGAGTTTACTTTTAGCTGAGCTATCAATCTCCCCGTTTTCTTTCCTGGACCCAAACATGGGGGGAGAAAAGATACTCCATACCTTGGTTGTCCACAGACAACTCTGGTGCTATCTTGACAGAACAGAATTTTTTATATATTTGGATCAAGTGCTTGTTTCTTGTGAAGGTAGGAAGACCATTTCCAAATGGTCGTTTAAGGCTATTACCTTTTGTTATACTCACCACAACAAAATTATTCCAGGCAGGATCAAGGCCCACTCTACTAGGGCCTTGGTTTCATTTGTGGCTTTTTGGAAAGGGTTGTATTCCTGAAGTAGAAGCTTGGTCATTTTTGCATACTTTTACAAAGCACTGTAAGCTTGATTCCTTCTCCAGGTCTAGATCGGACTTTGCAAAGACCTTTCTCCAGTGGCTCCTGGATTCTTCTCCTTCCACCTCCTAAATATGTAATGATCATAATACAGTTGCGTAAGTAAACTTACTATAATGGTGTATGGGTCTATATTATATAGTTGAAGTTTTGTCTAATCGAATACCTAAACCTCGACACCTAAACAGTGAAAGCTGTAAACATCGAACGCCCTCTTCTGCAAATTCTTTTCTTAGAGAAAAAAATTTGCTTTGCCGGAGAAAAAAAAATTCAAACCTTAATCGAATGGGGGGATTCAACCACCACTCCCCCCATGTGGGGGGCTGTGCCCCCCCCCTGCTAATTATATGCTAGCTCTGGAATTGCACTACAGCAGGGAAACGGCCAAGACTCTGATCTCTGGTGTACCATGATCACAGGGTTCCCATTTATCCCACACATTGACATTTCCAGCAGCAATATTTTGATTTCAACAACATATCTCTCCACATTTCCATCTGTCAAGATATTGTCATGCACCCTGGATTGTCATCTACTCCTAGAATGTTTGCAAAGTGTTTGGTTCCAGTAATAGCTTATTGCAAGTTACAGAGACATACACATTTTTCAGTATTTAGATGACTGCCATATTTTTGCAGACTCTCTCTAGGCTGCCAAGAACCTTTTCCCCCAATATGGGTATTGAAGTGAACTTGGAAAAGTCATTCCATCTCATATGATAATGTTTCTAAGCTATCTCTTAGATACATCCCTCTTGATTGACAATTGGAGTTGTACAAGGAACGTTTTCTGATATTTTCCAGTCAAATTCACTCAGCAGCCAGTGACTGTCTCAGGGTATTAGCTTTCCTGGCCTGTACAGATCTTATGATTCATCTAGCCACACTACAAATGAAAAAAAAAATCAGTGGCTCCTCAAATCAGTCTGGATTCAACACCAGCACCCCCTGTCATTTCAGTTTCTGCTGCTGAGTTTTGTTAGGAAATAAATTCACTGCATTTAGGGGGTCAGTTATCCCTCAGTCCAGGTCTCCCTTTCTCCCCACCAGCCCCTACTCAATTTATAACCAGTGATGCATCAGAT
Organism: Protopterus annectens; assembly: GCF_019279795.1. NCBI lineage: Eukaryota > Metazoa > Chordata > Ceratodontiformes > Protopteridae > Protopterus > Protopterus annectens. The sequence goes on along the minus strand of NC_056726.1, from coordinate 849,716,613 downwards.
TTTGCATGGGAGGCGGTTTCCAAAGGGGTGAAAGTGCAATGTATGTAGAACTGCCAGGACATGAAGTAACCCAAACTTTAATGAAATTATGCCATTATTAAATACTCTCAAATCACTTCACCATCTCTGGAGAACAGAATCCTTGTTAGTTATCACAGACAACACCGCAGTCACAGAGTATATAAACAGGGCAGAACCAGATCTTGCCCCTTTTGCAGATTAGCTATGATAGCTTCGTAACTGGGACCTTTGTACATATCCTGCAAGGAAAGACTGTGCTGTCAGCCAGAATTTTGTGGCAGACAAGCTGAACGGGAGCAGGATCAGATCAGCCCCCCCCCCCACCACACACACACACACACACACACACACACACACACACACACACACACACACACACACACACACACACAAATGAAAGTTACATCTTGGGGACTTAAATTAATTGCCAAAAATGTATAATAGTGTCCTTGGGCAAGAAAGAAGTCCCTTGTTACTATCACATTGACAGCACACACTTAAAAATTGATCCAATAGTTAGGGACGTGGGGACCTATGTAGATGATATAGACTGTCTTTCAATCACCATGTGTCCACCATTGTAAGAAAGTCCCGGTCCAGTGATGAGATTATTCCACTGTATTTTGCACACAATAGGCCAATTGTCGAGTATAATCCCACCTTCTGTATGTGCCTTTCCAAACATTTGACACAACTTGAATGACCACAGTGCTTTCTTAATAAGAAAAGCAAGGGTCTAAATCATAAAAATAATGCAGACTGTCTCAGAGCCTTGTCCCTTTTGTCATAAAGGCTACTGAGAGTAAACACCCTGTCAAATCAGACCTGCTGCACATTTGCAGATTGAATGAGGGAATAAATACCCACTCAAGACATCTCAATCTGTTTTGCAACGTAAGTAGAACATGTTGGAGGGATAGATATGCATCACAGAAACTACTACTTTGGAATTGCCTTCCTCTCCAGATAAAGCAGTGTACTTCTCTTACACTATTAAATGTAATCTAGATGAATGGTTAGGTAACTACAAATTCACCCCTAGGTTTTAGCACTTTTGTCCCTCATGGCTAGGGACAACATATAAAAAATGTTCTGCGTGTCAAGAGTTTTTCATACTTAAAGTATAAAAGAGAAAAACTTAGTTGTATTTTGTGGCCAGGCTTCTAAAGATCTTGTCAGATTAATAGCCTAGCAAATACCAATAAACCTATATTTGTCCACCTGGGAAACATATGCTCCTCCATGGGATCTTAACTCTGTACTGGAGAAACTTTCAGTTTCTTTCCTTTTGAACCAGCTCATGAGACTAATGTAAAGTTCTTATAGAAAATAGTGCTGCTCATTACTCAGACTCCTGCAAGAAGTGTATATGTCTTATGACCCAGCTCATCTTTCATAAAGATAGGTTTTCTTTGAGAACCAATTCTTCTTTTATACCTAAAATAGTTTCAGAATTTATTATGAATCAATGTATTCATTCTCTTGAATTCTTTCCAGAACCAAAAAATAAGGTAGAGAAAGTCTTGCACACACTGGATGTCGACAGACAACCCTGTCATAGGTTTATAGGTTCTTAGGTAATTATTAGGCTAGCTGCCCTTGTGGGCCATTTTAAGCCTAGTTAATTTCCCTTTTTGTGTTCAAAATAACCAATCTTATTTAGTTATAGATTGGCCTTAGCCATCCCATGGTCAATAATTGTATATTACTCCTAATGAGAATAACTGGGATCATACTATAGATGATTTCAGGGAATCCATGCATTGGATAAGCATTTAGGAGATGCATCTGTCCATTAGTACTACAGGGGACAGTCCTTGCGTTATTTTTCTGTTTCTCATCCATAGATCCAAGTTGCACTTGAAAATAGACAGGGATGCACTTTTTGTTTTATGTAGATGGGGAGTCTGTTCCACAGCAGCTGTATCCTCTTCAAAATATACATGTCCCTGCAAACCATTCTGTTAATGTTGCAGAAGAGGTTTAGATCCCTAGACTGAGTATTTCTTTTTTTTTTCCAAAATCTCTTTATTTCAATTTTCTTTTTTCAAATAACAACAACAATACGGTAACTCAAAAACACAAATAAACAATACAAATACCTATCTAAAGAAAACAGGCAACAATCTTGTTCTGAGAAAATTATACACACACACACATATATATATATATATATATATATATATATATATATATATATATATATAAAATATATACACAAGAAGTCACTACATCGTCAAGTAAAGTATGAGAATTCTTATGTTCATTTGGTCTCATAAGGGATAGTTAGAATGGGGATAGTCTATATATAAAGTAAAAATAGAAATTTAACCATTTATTTGTATGTTTAGAGAAAATATCTAGTTACACATATACTAAGAAAAGGGAGAAGATGCAAGAAAGACTGGTTATACTACATTCATTTCTTATTTAAAGGTTAGCTTTTCATGGCAATTTGTAGGCAAATTTTATTTGTCAAGAATTATATCTAGCAAGTAACCCCAATATTTTTGGTAATAGCGTTTGTTTTTTGTTTTTGAATAAATTAATTTGTGAGATGAGATATATTTGATAGCAAGATTGCTAAAGTTTTCCCATGTAATTGGTGACATGACATTCCAATTCTTTGTAATAAAGAATTTAATAAGGGCACACATCGTAATAAAGACATGTTTTAATATTTTTGGGAGTTGATTGATATTAATGTACAATATAGCTGTCTCCCAAGTAAGGGTTGATTTTACATATCCCATCTTCTCTAATCTTACTCTCAAGGAACACCATAAGTTGTGTATCTTAGTACAGTTCCACATGACTTGTAAAATATCAGCTGTTTGATCCAGACAATGGGGACATATAGGCGAAAAGTTAGGATTGAATTTATTTAATTTAGACAAGGTATAATATAGATTATTTACCATAATTTGTGTATATAACAGCTTCTTGAAAGGAATGAATTTGATTGTATTTTCAATGGCTAGTTTCTTATTTTCTTCAGTCAGTGATTGATTTTTCCTTTGGCAATAGTTTGAAAATAATAAAGAATTCTGATGTTTTGCACTCATTACAATTTTATAAGTCCTAGAAATTGTTTTCCCTTTAATCGCAAGATTTTCAAGTATTAATTTAACTAAATCTATGTTCTGTAAGTCGGTGTGTATTTGTGAGAATTTAGCATTTATAAGATGATGAAATTGGTTAAGGATAATACTATATTTCATAGGAAGTTTGAGTTCAAGTCTCATTTGCCCCGTGTTAGAGTCTTTCCATTGGTATATATCCCATATTGTGTAGTCTTTTATCAGGGGGTAGTTTGTTAGATTTACTGGTTTATTATTTATTAGTAAATTAGGATTTAGATGTAACGGTTGTATAAGGGCAAAAGCCTCAGCTAATTGCAGTGATTTAAATAGTTTCTGTGTTGTAAGAATCATGTTTTTAATTAGTGGGTGTAAATTCTTCATGTATATGCTAGCCTGGTTTAAATTCAAGAATGGTAAGGATTTGATATTACAGCCAAGGGATTTCAACTGTTCATACCAGATTTTGGTCCACTGGGGTGTCCAAGTATTTATATATGAGTCATAGTTTATTATTTGTATTAGTCTGTATATAGTAATTATACTATAGTCATCAGCAAAGGCCGAGTATATAAGATTTGTAGTGTGGATTCTAGGAATATGATGAAAGTTTTTTGTGAAATAAACAGAAGGAGAGGTTCTAGATAAAGATTAAATAGGTATGGCGAAAGAGGACATCCTTGTCTTGTACCATTGGATCAGAGTATATGGTAAGTTATAAGTTTATTTACCTGTATAGTGGTAGAAGCTTTGTGATACAGAACCTGGATCATTTTAATGAATTCTTGAGGAAAACCATATAAAGGCAGTATATTAAAGAGAAAGTGTAAGTTTACTCTATCAAAAGCTTTAGTTGCATCTACTGTAAAGGCATATATGGGGCATTTATCCCTATTAAGTAGTCTTCTAAAAGGATGGTGTTGTCACTTGTTTGCCTGTTTGTCATAAAGCCCATTTGTTGTTGGGAAATAATAGAGGGGAGTATATTCTTAAGTCTGTGTGCTATAACATGGGCTAACATCTTAAGATCAGTGTTCGAGGGCTATTGGTCTATAATTTGCTGGATCTGTTGCGTCAGAATGCAGTTTAGGAATCAACACTGTCTTGGAGTTATTTAAGTATTTGTCTGTTATACCATATTGTATTATATAGTTGAAAACTTTTAATAACACTTTGGAGATAGGTTCCATGAATAACTTATAAAAATCCGATGTGTATCCATCAGGCTTAGGGGATTTACCTAATTTTAGTTTGTTTATTGCAGCTTTTATCTCTTTTAAATGTAACGGTGATTTTAAGAGTTTCCTTTGATCTTCTGTAATTTGTGGAAAGTTTATATTCTGTATTAAATCCTCAGATCTGTCTGTAGATGATAAGGGTATATTGTATAATTTCTTGTAAATATCTTCAAAAGCATCCACTATATCGTGATCTTGATATTTCACCTGTCCTTCATATTTTATTTCTTTGATCCTAGGAGGTCCACTTTTTATGTTAGTCTAGCTAGGAATTTTGATGGTGCTTGAGCCCATTCTGAATATTGATATATTGACCTTAATTCTAACAAGGAGATATTTTCTAAATAGTGTTTGTGTAATTGTTTTTGTAATAAAATGTTAAAGTTGCAGGATATCTCATTTGGAAACGTATCTTATTTTCAATGAGGTAATTGCAGTATTTGCTGAGTTTCTGTCGATTTTGTTTAATTCGTAAAGGAAGATCTTGAGTAATCATAATTGTATGCGCACTCCATGTAACATTCTTTTTAATCTTATAAGCTGACAGTATCTGTTGAACATGTGCTGAATTAAGCAGTCTGATATAGATTTGTCTAGGAAGATCACTTGTTTGTGTATGCTTTATAGCTCTGTGAGCTCTTGCAAGCACTATCTCATCCAGGATATTTTATTAGCCAGAAGAGAGCTTAGTATTTCTTTTATTATTGGAATATGTTGTGAATTATCAAAGCTCTCTGGATTACCTCTTATGATAAAATTATTTCTCCGGCTTCTAGCTTCCAAATCTAACATTTTTTTTGCTGTAATTCTTTAATTATGGTGTCATTGGTTTGTGCTTTTTGTTGCAGTTCATTTATTTTTAGCTCATTGTCCATAATTTTAGCTTCAATTTGTTCAAGCCCTAAGCACAATTTGGTCTAGAGTAGAGCCAAATGTAGTTAGCTTATGAGAGAAACCCTGCACTTCTGTTTGTAAAGTTGGTAAAGCAGTTTTCAGATTCTCCAGTGTTAAAGGTTGTTCCTGTTTTAATCTTTGAGACATTTTATCAGCTTCTTGTTGTTGCTTGTTAATTTTTTGCCTTTTAGAAGTGTTTTTTTCCTCAGGAGTAGTAATTGCAGACAGTTTGTTTTTTGTGATTAGTTTCCATCCAATCTGGCTGATTCTCCATTAATCTTGTATAGTTAGATTCCTAGTAGTAGTGCAGAATTTTAAATGATTCTTGTTATGAAAGTTGTTTGTCTTGTTTCTTTCCTCTTATTAGGCCTGTAAGTAATTATTTTTCCTTCAGAATGAGAGAATCTTTGAAAAATAAAGATGAAACAAGTAAGTATTCGTATTTCTGCTTTAATCCATTGATGTTTGGTATACTTTTCCTAAGCGATGCGCTGGTTTGAAGTCAGATTATAGTATAGGAATGCAGGAGCTGCACTGTCAGTGTGGTAACAGGCTGTCCACCATTTTGGAATCATCCTAGGCTGAGTATTTCTGATGCCATTTGATTTGTTGATGTGCAGTAAATCCATCAGTAATGTGTCAGAGGGTGCCTTGTATGCCAGACACAGGTTACCTTTTAGCAGTCTGTAGGATACAGAGTATAGTGACAGTGCTTTGAGTTGGTCCATGCAGGATATGTGGTTTAGGCCTTGTGTCCTTTTAGTAAGGTATTTCTGTGGGCATTCCAATTGTATGTATCTGTACATATACATGCCAAGGGGGCATTTTATTCAGTGACTGGCCTAATGAGGGCTGAGTAAGGGGGACAATGACATCCTTAGAGCTAGACACAGACTTCAGGAATTCTAATCAAGTCTTCATTTCTTATGAAAGTAAGACAAAGGGACAATCAGTATCTAAACAGTCTATTTCCAAATGGTTGTCATGTGCCATTCCTTTTTGGTATTCATATCGTAACAAGGCATTTACAGGCAAATTCAGAGCCCATTCTTCTTCTGCTGCATATTCTAGAGTCAGCAACTTGGTCTTCTCTTCACACTTTTATCAGACACTACAAAATTCTCCCTTTCTCTAGGGCCAGGGCTGAGTTTTCTATAACCGTTCTCCAGGGGCCCTGAGATTTCCATCCTCCTTCTTTTCTTGCTAAGTTTTGATATTTGCCTCATATAGCTTAGGCCATTGCAACAGTTATTTAATGATGATTATAGTACAGTTGTGTAAGTAAACGTACCATAGCAGTACATATTTGAATAGTTCACTCTTGCAGTAAAAGTATCTTCTCTTCTTCCCCTGTTGTTTTATTTCAAGATGGGAGTCTCAGTCTTCCCTCTTCTTAGCAGTACTCCAGCCTTCCTTATTTCTGATGCAAAAAATCTTTGACTTTTATCATGTACATGTCTGCTTTTATACCACCTTACCCTCAAGCTGTAATGGTCATATGGGTGTGTGAAAGGTACCCTAAAGCTTTTGAAGATGGACAGACATCTGATCCTTGGCAGGATAAGTCCTATGCCCATGCAGTTTAGGCTACTGTAACAGTGATCTATTTGAACATCTACTGTTAAGTTTATTTACCCAGCTGTACTTTATTTATCCCATGTACAGTGGATATAAAAAGTGTACATAGCCCTGTTAAAATGCCAGGTTTTTATGATATAAAAATGAGACCACAATAAATTATTTCAAAACTTTACCCACCTTTAGTGTTAGTCATAACCTGTACAATTCAATTGAAAAACAAATCTGTTAGGGGAAAAATATAAAAATAAAAAACGTACAATAAGCTGGTTGCATAAGTGTGCACACCCTTAAACTAATGCTTTGTTGAAGCAACTTTTTCTTTAATTACAGCAGTCGGTCTTCTTGGGTACACACCTGCCATTAAATAAAGAGACTGTGATTAACCCCAAGTAAAGTTCAACTGTCATAGTAGGATTTTCCTTACATTTACTCATTTGCCTGCTACATCAAAAGCCATGGTTCGCAGAGAGCTTACAAAGCATCAAAGGGATCTCATTGTTGAAAGGTATCAGTCAGGAGAAGGGTACAAAAAAAATTTCCACAGCATTGGATATACCATGGAACACAGTGAAAACAGTTATCAAAACGTGGAGACGCTATAGGACAACAGTGACATTGCAAAGAACTGGACGGACATCCAAAACTGATTAAAAGACAAGACGAAAACTGGTCAGGGAGGCTGCCAAGAGACCTACAGCAACACTGAAGGAACTGCAGGAATTTCTGGCAAGTACTAGTTGTGTACTACATGTGAAAACAATCTCCCGTATTCTCCATATATCTGACATATGGGGTAGGGTTGTAAGATGGAAGCCTTTTCTTACACAGAAAAACATCTGGGCGTGGCTAAAATTTGCAAAACAATACATCAAGTCTCACAAAAACATGTAGGAAAATGTGTTATGGTCTGATGAGACCAAGGTTGAACTTTTGGCCACAATTCCAAAAGGTATGTTTGGCACAAAAACAGCACTTCACATCACCAAAAGAACATCATCCTCACGGTGAAGCATGGTGGTGGCAGTATCATGCTTTGGGGTTGCTTTTCTTCAGCTGGAACTTGGGCTTTAGTCAAGGTGGAGGGAATTATGAACAGTTCCAAATACCAGTCACTTTTGGCCTGAAACCTTCAGGCGTCTGCTAGAAAGATGAAGAGGAATTTCATCTTTCAACATGACAGTGACCCCAAGCATCCATCCGAATCAAGAAAAGAATGGCCTCACCAGAAGAAAATTAAAGTTTGGAAATGACCCAGCCAGGGCTCAGACCTAAATCCAATAGAAAATCTGTGGGGTCACCTGAAGTGGGCTGTGCACAAGAAATGCCCCCGCAATCTGACAGATTTGGTGCGTTTTTGCAAGGAAGAGTAGGCAAATATTGCCAAGTCAAGATGTGCCATGCTGACAGACTCCTACCCAAGAAGACTGAATGTTATAATTAATTCAAAAGGTGCTTCAACAAATTATTAGTTTAAGGGTGTGCACACTTATGCAACCAGCTTACTGTACGTTTTTCATTTTTTATATTTTTTCTCCTTAACATATTTGTTTGTTTTTCAATTGAATTGTACAGGTTGTTGTTCACATCGAAGGTGGGAAAAGTGTTGAAATGATTTATTGTGGTCTCATTTTTTATATCACAAAAACTTGGCATTTTAACAGGGGTGTGTACACTTTTTATATCCACTGTAGATGTTTAGAACCTGCCTCTGTCATCTGGGCTGGTGGCTAGATTAAAAAAACATCCACATAGGACACCATTTGTAATTTCCAACCTTTCAGCTGGCCATAGACATAGACACATCTGCCCCGGGGATGTGACACTTCATTGAGCCATAGATGGGATCTGGACACCTTAGGAGTCTAACTTGCATATCATCATTTGAAAATGTGGACATTGATTCCCTCTGTTATGTTTTTTGAAGGCAGTCTCCCCAAGGGACTCCTTTCCATTCTGTTAGCTAGTGTGGCTGTAGTCTGGGGTATTAATAAGAAAAGCAGAACTCTCCTTTGCACTTTGAGTCCATGAAGGTGTGGCAGTATTGTTCCAGCACTTTCTAGCAGCAGCAGCACATATCTGGGGAGGCAGGTTAAGCAACTCTTTCCTTATACCCTATGAGTAGTCATTCCGACTATGTGGCCTCTTTGCTTTTTTGATGGATGCCATGGCTCCCAGAAGGTTAGGCAGAGGTTGCCCTAGATTCTCATTGATCAGATGCCCCCCACTATGCATTTGATGTTCTTCGTCTCACATTGCTGCAGTCATAACCTGTGGGTAGTCCGCTGTCCTCGGTCGGCCCGAATACCAAAGAGTTAGGCTGGCGTCGGTCATGGTCGCCCGGAGCTGACGTCAGTACGTAGTAGTACTTATGCGCATGACCGACGCCATATCCTCAGTCTTTCTTGCCGCGTGGTCCGAAGCAGATGCAGCGTTTGCAAGTGCCGTTCGGCGTTCTGAAATTTTCAATTTTCGAGTTTCAGACCGAAGACCAAGTTGGGCTAAGTACCCCGTTGGGGAAAATTTTTGTTTTTTCTTGCCTCAGTTAATCCGGATGTCAGAAAAAGTTAATAATTGTATTTCTTGTGGGAAACAGATACCTCATAGGGACTATCATTCTCTCTGTATTCCTTGCTTGGGGCCTGAACACGACGTAGTCGGTGTCGCTTTCGCTAGATTTAATAAGCGCACCATTAAACGAAGATTAGACTGTGCCAGGCTTGTTTTCGGTAAGCGGTGTAACTACAACATGCCATCTGATCCTCCGACGCCCGCTACCGCTAAAAAACGTAAAGATAAATCTTTAAGGTCTAAACCAGATGAGTCGTCCGTTGCGGACGCCGGTTCTATGGAACCTCCAGTTGAATCTGTGGATCCGGCCGAGGTCTCGGCTGAATCCCAGGGGGAACCTTTACTTTTGCAGGAGTTGGCCTCTCAGGAGTTAGGCCAGGCCGAGGGTGATTCTCAGGTATCTGTAGTTCCATCCTTACAAAAGGTTATTAGGCCTTCTACCTCAGTGGCTAAAGGCCATGCTAAGGCTAAACCTGGTCTTTCTGGTACTGGCCATAGCCCTAGTTCTTCAGCTTCTGTTCCTAAAAAACATATGTTGAAAATGGCAGAGGATTTGATTACTTTGATCAGGGGATCTATGTCCCCCCCCAGAGAAGAGGCCTAGGGTGGAGACAGATTTAGAGGGAATGGAGCATTCTTCGGACTACTCTGAGTCCTCAGCTGAGGATATTCAGGATTACCCTCCCTATTCAGATTCGGATGCAGAGGACTCCTGTCCTTCTGCTTCTCCTCCAGAGGATTTTTCCTTTTCTGAAACTTTACATTCCATGAGGGAACATTTCAAGTGGGAAGGACAGGATTTTTCAGATTCTCGAAAAAGGCTTAGGGAATTTTTGTTTTTACCACAACATAGGCCTTTGGCTATTCCCCCTGTCTTAGATGTTGTTCAGGATGTTTTTTCTGAAGCTTCACTTAATCCTGATTCTTTACCTCCTGCCCCTGTCAAGCCAGACAGATATTACAGAGTTCCAGAAGCACATAAATATTTGTATAGGAGTCCTAGAGCTGACCCGGAAACTATTAGTCAAGGGCCGAAGGGTGTCAGGGCTTCTGTGGTTAAGAATCCAGTTCCTTTGGATAAAGATTCTAGAGCGTTGGATAGGTGGGGGAAAAAAGTGTACACCTCTTCTACGTTAGCTATGAGGGCTTTAAATTGCCAATTTCATATGCTGAAGTATCAGAACTTTTTGTTAGGCCAATTGAAATCTAAGGTGGATGCTTTATCTGAGGGTATAGAGTGTAAGGAATTGCAGGAGTTGGTTCATGCTTCAGATCAAGTTGGAAAACATTCTTTGCAGTGTGGTTTCGATGCTCTTCAGGCTTCATCCAGGGTGGCTGCTACTGGTTCAGTTATTCGTAGACATGCCTGGCTTAAGGATCAAAATTTGTCAGAGCATGTTAAAGCTCGGATTTTGGATGCTCCTCTTCAGTCTGAAGTTCTTTTTGTTCTCCTGTGGAGTCAGTTTTGAAAAAGATGGAAGATAAAGCTAAGTCTATGCAGACAGTCAAGGATTTTTTGCAGGTGCAGCCCCCTAAGTTTAGCAGGAATTGGCCTGCTAGAGGATGGTCCTACCCTTCTTCGGATTTTCAGTCTAAGGGCAGGTCTAGACGTGGTAGAGGCAGGGCTCACGCTCAGGGTTCTTTCAGACCTAGGACTTGGAGTTCTCCTGCACAGTCTTCTGGTGAGGGCAGGGGTCAGCCTTTTCGTAAACAGACCCAATGACCTGTATCTTCAGCTGCCAGATCCTTCTTTTCTGGCAGCTCCTCTATGAGGAAAGTTGGCACTTTTCAAACAAAACTGGCAGTTGGTCACCCAGGACAAAGGGGTGTTGGAAATAATAAATCAAGGTTACAAGTTTTACTTTTACACTTTTCCTCCTTTCAAAGGTATGCCGGATGTGCCTCCTCAGCAAAGGCTGGAGGCTCAGGAACAAATTTCTTTGCTTTTACAGATGGGAGCTATCCAGGTGGTACCTCCGTCAGAAGTAGGCCTAGGGTTTTATTCTCGTCTATTCCTAGTGCCAAAGAAAGGAAACACTTGGAGGCCAATTCTGGATTTGTCCATTCTCAATACCTACCTAGACATTCCAAAGTTCAAGATGTTAACATTACAACAACTTCTGCCTATGCTAGGCAAAGATCACTGGATGGTAACCCTGGATCTCAAAGAGGCCTATCTTCACATTCCTATCAGGCTCAGCTGCAGGAGATTCCTGCGATTTCGGGCTGGTACTTCTCATTATCAGTTCTCTGCATTGCCCTTTGGTTTATCTACTGCGCCCAGGGTGTTCACAAAAGTTCTGGCTCCTGTAATAGCTTTCTTCAGACAGAGGGAATACAAATTTATCCTTATCTGGACGATTGCCTGATTCTTGCTCAAGACAAAGACAAGTTACTTCAACATCTGCAGTATGTAATGGCAGTTTTAAGGTGCCTAGGGTATTCTGTGAACGAAATAAAGTCCAGTCTAGTACCCTCTCAGGACATGTGCTTTCTGGGTGTGAGACTGAATACAGCTTCTCAGATGGCTTTTCTGACCCCGGACAAACAAAGAACTCTTCACCTATACTTCCAGCAGTTATCAGTACTGTCCAGGCTGACTGCAAGGACAGTCCTTCAAGCCTTGGGGTTCATGGCATCTTCCATTCTAGTACTTCCCAATGCCAAACTGCATATGAGGAAGCTACAATGGTATCTCAAAACTGTATGGACTCAACACTGCCACGATTTGGACACTGTCATTCGGATAATACCTTGCATCCAGAAGGAATTCTTGTGGTGGGCGCAGGAATGTCACCTAAACAAGGGACTCTCTGTGACCCGACCAGAGGCGAGTCAGATCATAACGACGGATGCCTCGGACTTGGCTTGGGGAGCACACTTCAATGGGAAATGGATTCAAGACACGTGGCCTCCCAGACTACAACATTTGCATATCAACATGAAGGAGATGTTAGCAGTCCAATTTGCCCTGATGGCCTTCAAGGACCTACTTCAACCAGGACAGGTGTTGATTCGAACAGACAACACAACAGTCATGTGGTACATCAACAAGCAGGGGGGAACCCATTCTTACCTTCTTTGCAGACAAGCAATGATATTGTGGGAGACTGCTCTGAGTTTGCACATCAATCTTCAAGCACGGTTTCTGCCAGGAGCACAGAACTCCCTAGCAGATGTATTGAGCAGACAAATTGTGGACCCCCACGAGTGGAAATTGGATCCTCAGGTATTCCAACAGTTGACAGTGGCTTGGGGAACTCCAGACATAGATCTGTTCACTTCTCCACTAAATTTCCAACTACCAAAATTTTGCACGAAGATGTTTCACCCAAAAGCTTGGAAAGTGGATGCTCTATCTTTCAGTTGGAACAACCTTCACGTCTATGCTTTCCCTCCTCTGCCTCTCCTTCCCAAGGTACTCTTGAAAGTCAGGCGGGACAAGCCTTGCATGATCCTAATAGCACCAGATTGGCCACGTCAGCACTGGTATCCTCTGCTGAGGAGTTTAATTCAGGAGCCCCCTTGGCCTTTGACACAGATTCCTCACTTGTTGTCCCTGTCAAGCAATCATTTGCTCAATGTCAGGGTGCAGTCCCTGCATCTAACAGCCTGGCGTATTCTGTTTTAGAGCCTGTGGGGTCACAGCTTCCTCAACAGGTTTTAGATGTCATTTTGGAAGCCAGGCGGCTCAGTACTAGAAAAGTTTATGCTGATAAATGGAGGAGATTTTTTCTTTGGAGCACAGCGAAGGGCTTTGATGTCTCAGTACCTAATTTGAGTTTTACGCTACAGTACCTTACTGAATTACTAGACAAGGGTTTGTCATTTTCCTCTGTGAAGGTTCATGCTGCAGCCATTTCTGCTCACTATGATTGTGACCCTCCTTTATTTTCTCATCCTTTGTTTAAGCAATTTCTTAGAGGGGCAAAAAATATAAGACCCTCACGTAGAGCTCCTACTCCTTCCTGGGATCTCAATTTTGTGTTGGAGAAGCTTACTTTACCTCCTTTTGAACCTGCAGCTACGTCTGAGCTGAAGTTTTTGTCTTGGAAAACTGCTTTTTTGTTGGCCATTACCTCTGCTAGGAGGGTCTCTGAATTGCAGGCACTCATGGCAGTTGAACCTTTTCTGGTATTCCATAAGGATAGGGTGTCTTTGCGTACTAACCCTACTTTTATGCCTAAAGTGATTTCTAATGTGGCCTTGAACCAGTCTATTCATTTGCCTACTTTTTATGCTGATCCCCAAAATAAGGGGAAAAAGTCTTGCATTCTTTGGACATTCACAGGCAGCTACGTTATTATTTGAGCAGAACTAGAGAGTCCAGGCAGACTCAACAGTTATTTATTTCTTTTGCTCTGGCTTCTCAAGGGAAAGCGGTTTCAAAGCAAACTATTTCTAAGTGGATTGGTCAGTGTATTGCATTTTGTTATTCTCATCATGGGAAGAATGTTCCTGCTGGGATCAGACCTCATTCCACTAGGGCTACTGCCACATCTACTGCCTTTTTGAGGGGGGTAGCTACTAAGGATATTTTGGAGGCAGCTACTTGGAGTTCAGTACACACTTTTACTAAGCATTACCATCTCCCTCTTTATTCCAAGTCTAGGGCTGGGTTTGCCACTGCAGTTTTACAGGGCATGTTAGCAGCTCCAAATGCTTTTTAGTTTGCCAGCCTCCCTTTTCCTTTGCTTTGGGATTCTACCCACGGGTTATGACTGCAGCAATGTGAGACGAAGAACATAGTACAGTTTTGTACCTACCATAAATGTAGATGTTCGAGGATCCACATTGCTGCAGTCCTATTTTCCCTCCCTCCTTCCCCCTCTACAGTTTGGGGTTGCTGTTTTTCCCTTTGGGATAATTGTTATTTTCTCACTTGTGGTTGTTGGGTATTTACTATTTTGGCTCTGGCCTTTCCTTTTTAAGGCCTTCTGACATCTGGGGCAAGAAAGACCGAGGATATGGCGTCGGTCATGCGCATAAGTACTACTACGTACTGACGTCAGCTCCGGGCGACCATGACCGACGCCAGCCTAACTCTTTGGTATTCGGGCCGACTGAGGACAGCGGACTACCCACAGGTTATGACTGCAGCAATGTGGATCCTCGAACATCTACATTTATGGTAGGTACAAAACTGTACTTTCCACTTCCTCTGGTAATGCAGTTCATTAAAACAAAAAAAAAACAGGGTGCATAAGATAAGTCATTCTAACTCAGTTTATTATTGATTCCATTTTTATAGAACTTGCTGTTTCAGAACCCTGTGAAGCTCTGACATTTCAAGATGCTGTTTTCTTACTCCTTCCAGAAGGTCTCACCAAGGCCTACATTGACTCAGCTTGACTGCTTGGCTGCTGTAGTTCCATTGCTAGCCAGGTCTACCTGATAACGCCGCCAAGTCAAAACACGACAACGAAATAACTGACTCTACAAAACCGAAAGTTCAAAAACACGAAACTTTACATGCCCAACAAACCACAATCCTGACAATCAACAAAAAAAAAATACCTTTTCCGAAACACACACAACACAAGCACACCAAACACCTTACAAACCTACACTAAACCTTACATACACAATTATCTATGCACTAACCTTAACCCTAACCCTAAGGTCCGTCACTATCGCACACCCGCACCCTAACCCTAACTCACTTAATCCGCCCCTAACCCTTAAGTCTGTCACTATCGCACACTTACCTTACCAGCACCGTAACCCTAACTCACTTAATCCTCCCCTAATCCTAAAGTCCGTCACTATCGCACACTTATGACCCGCACCCTAACGGCCGTCACTGTCACACACTTACCTTACCCGCACCCTGACCCTAACGTCCTTCCCTACCGCACACTTACCTTAACATGTCGGTGTTCTCAGCGTCGGGATTTTCAACTGTCGATCTACTCCGTTGTCTGTTATCTTGTCGTTCTTCGGTGTAATAAGGTAGACCCTGCTAGCCGCATGACTTGTGGGGAGATGTGGCTGATCCAAACATGTGTGCCAAGTAATTTGTTATTAATGCTGCTTAGACTGATGTGAAAGAGACATAGTACTGACTGATGTATTGGATGTTATCAAGGTGATTGCGAGCATGTAATGGAAATACTGGAAAAAAAGTGGTGGTGGTTGAGATGGGATTGGGGTGCATATCTCCAGTTAATTGTAAGGATAAGTTTGTGTAATGATGACAAATGAGGCATTTATACTTGATTTTCTGTTTCATAGCATTTGTGGGTTATAATTTGAGTAACATATTTTAAAGAATTTGGAGGGGTGTAAAGTTGGAGAGATGGGTAAGTGATAGCTTATATTGCTATGGTTGTGCTCCATTGTAACTGTAAACGGTGAGTTAAGTGAGAGTTGGTGGTGATAGGTTGCGAGTTGTATTATCACAGTGCGGGATAACAGCAGGAGATGGTGTTGAGAGTGTCATTATGAGTGGATTATGAGGCGATTTGGTTAGGTGGGGTAGTTCATTTGGCTAATATGTTATAGTGGTGTTGAGTATAGTAGTCTTTTGTGATTGGTTGATTGTGTTCAGTTGGTGGTGCTGTGAATACTTGAAATGTAGAGTTAGAAGAGGTGGGTGAAAATGGGGAGTAGAGTGTGGGAGTGTAGTGAACCAGAGTATAAAGTATATATTTTTATGTATAAAGTGACATCTAATCTCTGTCTTTGTGTCAGTCACTCCCTCTCTTTCTCTTGCTGTATGTGTATCCACCTTATAAATGCTTGAAGGAATACTTTATTAGTACTTACCAGACTATAGTATTGCTTGGATTCCTTTAAGCATTTATAAGCTTCACAATTTTTTTCATTTTTTTTAATATGTTTGCACGTGTATATATATATATATATATATATATATATATATATATATATATATATATGTGTGTGTGTGTGTGTGTGTGTGTGTGCCTCTACTTTGATAGAAAACGCATTTCACTGAAACTAATTTTGTCGAAGCCTCATTTCACTAAAAATGAATTGCTTGAGCACAATTCACTGAAAGCTCACTTCACTGAAAACTCATTTGACTGAAACTCATTTAATCTAAACGGGTATATGCCCTGTTCCCCACTGTAGTGCGATCCTGGAGTTAGTGTATGTATATGTGTATATATGTGTGTATGCATATATATATATATATGTGTGTGTGTGTGTGTGTGTGTGTGTGTGTGTGTGTGTCTGTGTGTATATATATATATATATATATATATATATATATATATATATATATATATGTGTATATATATATATATATATATATATATATGACTACCTGAAAACACCGACATGCAGAAACACCGACAACAAAATCACCAACACCACAAAACTGAAAGTTCAAAAACACAAAATTTCACATGCCCGACAAACCACAATCCCGACAGTCAACAAACAAATCCCCTGTCCAAAACCGCACACGCAACAAGCACACCAAAAACCTTACAAACCTACACTAAACCTTACAAACTCAGCTATCTATGCATTAACCTTAACCCTAACCCTAAGGTCCGTCACTATCGCGCACTCACCTAACCTGCGCCCTAACCCGCCCCTAACCCTAAAGTCTGTCACTATCGCACACTTACCTTACTTGCACACTAACCCTAAAGTCCGTCAGTACTGCATACTTGCACACTAGCGCTCGTTTGACATGTCAGTGTTGTCAGCATCGGGATTTTCAACTGTTGGTCATCTCCGTTGTCGATCTTCCGGTGCCTGTGTTCTCGACATCGGCATTTCCAGCTTTCGGTGTTATCAGGTAGGCCTAATATATATATATATATATATATATATATATATATATATATATAGATAGATTTTTAAAAGTTGTAAACCATAGACATGGATTCTTACACGTCAAATGAATAACTCTGCAGAAAATAATATATACCCAAACTATGTGGGGGACTACACCCCCCCCAATATGGGAGGCTGTGCCCCCCACACCACACCTAACTATACTAACTCCAGGATCACTCTACGGTGGGGAACAGGGCATATACCTCTTTAGACAAAATGTGTTTCAGTCAAATGAGTTTTCACTGAAGTGAACTTTTAAAAACCTCAGCTTTGGCCGGCTAAGAACTAGCTGTATTCAACTGGACGTATAAGAGAATTTAAGTACCTTTATCTGCACTTTTTTTTAAAAAATACAGTATTTAAATTGATTTTAACTGTGTTGCAGGAATATTAACTGAACTGGAAGTTGGTCAGTGTTTGCTGAATTTTATTATTTGCTAGTAATTACAGGTGTGGGGGTAGCCACATTCTTTGATTTCCTGTCCTTGCCTATTTAAGTGGTACAATGTGAAATATTTTCTGCTTAAAACCCTCAGCTTTGGCCGACTAAGAACTAGCTGTATTCAACTGGACATATAAGAGAATTTAAGTACCTTTATCTGCACTTTTTTCCCAAAAATACAGTATTTAAATTGATTTTAACTGTGTTGCAGGAATATTAACTGAACTGGAAGTTAGTCAGTGTTTGCTGAATTTTATTATTTGCTAGTAATTACAGGTGTGGGGTAGCCGCATTCTTTGATTTCCTGTCCTTGCCTATTTAAGTGGTACAGTGTGAAATATTTTCTGCTTAAAAACCTCAGCTTTGGCCGGCTAAGAACTAGCTGTATTCAACTGGACGTATAAGAGAATTTAAGTACCTTTATCTGCACTTTTTTCCAAAAATACAGTATTTAAATTGATTTTAACTGTGTTGCAGGAATATTAACTGAACTGGAAGTTGGTCAGTGTTTGCTGAATTTTATTATTTGCTAGTAATTACAGGTGTGGGGGTAGCCACATTCTTTGATTTCCTGACCTTGCTTATTTAAGTGGTGCAGTGTGAAATATTTTCTGCTTAAAAACCTCAGCTTTGGCCGGCTAAGAACTAGCTGTATTCAATTGGACGTATAAGAGAATTTAAGTACCTTTATCTGCACTTTTTTCCCCAAAAAAATACAATATTTAAATTGACTTTAACTGTGTTGCAGGAATATTAACTGAACTGGAAGTTTTGAGACTGCTCTTCAGTTAGTCCCACCCACCCTCCCTGTTTTTGTTTTGGTGTTAATCTTAGTGGCCTTGAAACTGCCCGCCCCTCTTGTAAATTTGTGTTTGGATACTCCTTCTGGGCCCATCTCATTTGCTCACTCAACTGGGTGCAGTGAGATCATATTCTGATTTCAGGCACTCCTACTGTGTACAAAGAGAGCACCTGGGAAACAGAAAAAAAAATGTAAGCTTGTTTCCTGCCTTTCCTGTTAAGTGGTATAGACTATTTGTAGGCTTCTGAGCCCCAAGCCCTTCTGTGTTGGAGGGAAGCCTTCTAGCTTAGTTTTTTTTTTCTTATAACTAGCCAGTTTTCTAGTTTCAGCACTCAAATCTGTTTCTTTGATCTCAGCACTTGTTCAGAAAAAAAAAATTCATCTGCTTTTACTGTACTTGTGTTTCTACCTACATTATTTTACTTTTGCATTATCTTAAAAGTACTCAGTTGTATTTATTACTGTTTGGTGCAACTCATTCTAAGCCTTTTGGTTTAAACACTTGGGCTTCGGACCAGTTGTTTTCCACTGAGAGGGTTTGTGATCTGCACTGTAGTGGCAGAACAGGTAGCTTACATCCTTCTAAGTTGGGAACTGCTGATTGCGGGCACAGTGTCTGTTCTAAGTGTGTATTAATTCTGGTTTAAGCACTTGGGCTTTCAGGCCATTTATTTTACATTAAGAGGGTTCGTGGTCTGCACTCTTGTGGGAGTAGAGGCTGGACTCTGCCCTTCTGAGCTGGGAATTTCTGGTTAAAGGCTTATAGTGCATGCATATCTGAACTGCTTCTTACTGAAGTTGGTGTGCCTTGTTTGCTGTGGCAGAGACTGGATTCGGGCCTGCTGGATCTAGCTTTGTTTGTGTAACTTGAGCGGTAATCCAGGCATTCTCTAAAGTATTCAATTGTATTTATTACTGCTTGGTAGTAACTTGATTAAAGTGTAGCTATCATTCTAAATCTTTTGGATTAAACACTTGGGCTTCATACCAGTTGTTTTACATTAGGAAGGTTTGTGGCATGCACTGTGGTGGCAGGACAGGTAGCTTTCATCCCTCTAAGTTGGCAACTGCTGATTGAGAGCCCCAGTGTCTGTTATTCTTAAAGTGTATTAGTTCTGGTTTAAGCACTTGGGCTTCAGGCCAGTTATTTTACATTAAGAAGATTTGTGGTCTGCACTCTTGTGGGAGAAGAGGCTGAACTCTGCCCTTCTGAGCTGGGAATTTCTGGTTAAAGGTTTATAGTGCCTGAATATTTGAACTGTATCTTACTGAAATTGGTACACCTTGTTTGCTGTAGCATAGACTACATCCAGGCCTGCTGAATCTAGCTTTGTTTATATGCTTGTTGTTTGTTTGCTTGTTATTTCCCTGGAACGCTAATTCCACCTAATATGCGGCTTATCAGCGCTTCTTTGGATCACTAGTGATATCTGCATTGCTTACTGTACTTATTTCCTTATTTCACTTGAAAGAAAGTTACTGTTTGTCATTTTTGCATTTAAGTTACCTGTAACACATTGCACTTAAGTTACCTGGCACTTGCTCACTAAAGCAATTATATAAGTCAGCACTAAAAATTAAAAGCACTATACCCTCACTCCCCACTGGCCCTTGTTTTCAATTATAAAGGAATTCCCAGTATTATTCTAGCATGTCCAAAGGTCAGTTGTCAATCTCCTCTCCGGTCCAGCTGGTGAATCTAGGAATCTTGAGGCAATGTTGCAACTGCCTCATGTACACAGACAACCCTCTCCTCCTCCCAACAAATTCCAACACATGTGAGAGATGCAACCATATAGCCAAACTGGAGGCTAAGCTCTCTCAACTCGGTACTGGCATAACCACTCAGGAGGAGAAGGAAACCACACTCACTACAATTCCAGTCTCACATAGACCTACCACGACAGCAAACCAAACACATAATCACTCAAAAACATACTCGGAGGCTCTAAGTAAAGATCTGCCTAGGCAGCAGAGACCTGCAAAGCAGACACTTAAGCAACCACTACCCCAAAACAAAACACGTGCAACACATATCTCACAAAGCCAGTGTGCCGAACAGTCACAGCCCTTAAGACTAAAGAACACACCTGATGCACTTGTAATAGGTGACTATCGTCAGGCACACTGACGTCCCGCTCACCAGGCTGAACAAGGAGAGGGTCACGGTGAGCAGCCTGTCTGGCGCTAGGATCCGCCACATAACACAAGCACTCAGGTCACTCCAAGGCAAGTACAAATATGACTCAGTCATTGTCCATGCTGGTGTGAATGACCTGAGATGTACCTCCCTAGGCTACATGAAAAGAGACATAGAGGAGCTCTCTGAGCATGTAGCCCAGGCCGGTATGACCCTGACCTTGAGTAGCATCTTACCCTCACCAAGAATGATGCCACAATATGAAGACAAGATGATCAATTTCAACAATTGGCTTAAGTACTGGTATCATTCAAAGGGGATCCAATGCCTGTCAGCTTGGGATGATATGCTCGACAAGCCACGATGCTTCTCTAGGGACGGCTTGCACCTGTCACCCCTGGGCTTTCGGATATTGGCAAAGGCTCTTGCTACTCCCATAGTGCCTTTTTTAGGCAAGGCTCAAAAGACAAACCCACCTCCATAGGTATCACAAGGGATAAGAAACTAAGAGTAATGCTACACAACACCAGAAGTCTAAACCTCAAGATGCACGCACTCGAAACTCTCCTTAGCATGGAGAACATCGATATCTGTGCAGTAACAGAAACCTGATTCAGGGCTCCCGAGAGCACCCCAGCACAACCAGGTTATACCTCATACCTTGCTTTTCGGCCCCAAAAGTTGGACCGAAACACAAAAGGAGGGGGAGTATCGATATTCATATATATATTCATATCGATATATGGTTTAACAAGGTTAAACTTTTTCTGGCTCCATAAAGTCTGTTCTTCATTTTTGCCCTTAGAACTGCTCTACTAGTAACCTAAACAGTATATTCCTCGACTAAAAAGCGCAGCACTTGTTCCTAAAAGTTTTTTTTTTTCTCAAAAAAAAAAAAAAAGCTCCGCACTTGTCACTTCTATATTATACAAAGTCCCTCACTTCCGAAACCCCCCAGGAGTACCCACTTCCTTACTAAGTCCTCTCTTATTCAGTCTCATACCTAACTTCTTAATTTTTCTAGCATGTCGAAGGGCCAGATGCTAGCGTCCTCTCCTGCCCAGTTGGTGAATCTGGGAATATCGAGGCAATGTTACAATTGCCTCATGTACACAGACAACCCTCTCCTCCTCCCACATAACACAAATACTCGCGAGAGATGCAGCTATTTAGCCAAACTGGAGGCTGAGCTCTCTCAACTCAGGACTGGCAAGACCAGACGGGAGGAGAAGGCAACTACACACACCACAAAACCAGCCGCACATAATGCTACCACACCACTGAATCAAACACATAAACACACAAAGACATACTCTGAGGCCCTGAGTAAAAATTTACCTAAACAGCAGAGGCCTCCAAAGCAGACACCCAAACAACTGCTACCTCAAGACACCCCACAAGCAACACATAAACCACAAAATTAGTGTGCAAAGCAGTCACAGCCCTTAAGGCCAAATACAACACCAAACATACTTGTCATAGGTGACTCCATAGTCAGACACACTGACGTCCCACTCACCAGGCTGAACAAGGAGAGGGTCACAGTAAGCTGCCTATCAGGCGCTAGAATCCGCCACATAACACAAGCACTCGAGTCACTCCATGGCAAGTACAAATATGACACAGTCATTGTCCATGCTGGTGTGAACGACCTGAGACGTACCTCCCTGGACTACATGAAAAGAGACATAGAGGAGCTCTCTGATTATGTAGCCCAGGCAGGTATGACCCTGACCCTGAGCAGTATCCTTCCTTCACCAAGAGTGATGCCACAATATAGAGACAAGATGATCAGCTTTAACAATTGGCTTAATGTCTGGTGTCATTCAAAGGGGATCCAGTGTCTGTCTGCCTGGGATGACATGCTTGACAAGCCACGCTGCCAAGGGCCGGCTTGCACCTGGCACACCTGGGATTCCGGGTATTGGCAAAGGATCTTGCCACCCCCATAGTGCCTTTTTAGGCAAGGCTCAAATTCTAAACCTACCACCCTAGAAAACAAAAATGGGAAGAAACTGAGGGTAATGCTGCTCAATGCCAGAAGTCTAAATCTCAAAATGCACGCACTCGAGGCCCTTCTCAGTATGGAGAACATCGATGTCTGTGCTGTAACTGAAACCTGGTTCAAGGCTCCTGAGAGCACCCGGCACTATTAGGTTTTACCTCATATCATGCGTTCCGCCCCAAAACCCGGACCACACCACAAAAGGAGGGGGTGTATCCATATTCATAAAGGATACCCACACCTTCAGGTTGGTGGCAACCCACGAAGCTTCGGAAACCATCCAGGTGCAACTAACCATAGGCAAAACTGCTCTACAAATTGTAGCATGCTACAGGCCACCCTCTCAAATTCAGGAACCCCACACAGCCTTCCTGAAGACACTGGAGGGTATAAATGTATCTCCAAACACCATCATATTGGGTGACTTCAACTACCCGAATATAGACTGGGAACATTACTCAAGCCCTAACTTTCTAGCCGAACGGTTCCTGGAGTTCATAAATTCAAATGCCATGGAACAGCTAGTCACTGTTCCCACGAGAGGAGAAAATATACTAGATCTCATTATCACAAACATGGGGACAAAATGCTCCACACCTGAAGTATATCCCTCATTGGTGAGATCTGATCATAAACTAATCTCACTGGAAATCCACATCCCGCCCCCACCCCAAACAAAAAGACCACAGTGAAGAACTTCTCTAAAGCAAACTTCACACTACTCAAGACTGGTGTGGTATCCTTCAAGGCCCCTGAGCCAGTGGAAACCACAACCCAAGCTGCGAAGCCCTTACAAATGCCTTCTATAAACACCTCCAGGACTGCATGGATCAGGCAATCCCAAATAAAACCAAGACTCTTTCCACAAAGAGCAAACGTCCAGTCTGGTGGACCCCAGCCATTAACAAACTTTACAATAAGAGGAGAAAGCTATTACATGATAGAACAAAATCCATAAAAGGGAAGTCACCCCTGATCATTATTAGTAAAAAAATACGAGCACTCATAAAATCAACTAAGGCCACTTTTGAGAGAAAAATTGCCATGGATTCAATGGACAATCATAAGGCCTTTTTCAGCTATGTTAGGAACCTGGGTGGAAACTCCCAGATATGCTCAGAATTAGTCCAAAATGATACAAAAATCACTGAACCCACAGACATTGCCAACATACTGGCAGACAGGTTCAGTGCAAACTACACCCCCCTCTCCCCCCCTAAAGGAGAGATAACTATCCCAGCGGAGTGTAGCCTCCCAGACATCTGAAATGCGCAGGTGAAAGCTGCTCTCTCTAAAGCTAAAAACACAGCATCAATGGGACCGGTTGGTGTCCCCGGCTGTGTGCTACACGAGCTAAATGAGGAATTAAACCCGCACATAAGGCATCTGTTTAATCTCAGCCTTACCACAGGATACGTGCCCAAGGAGTGGCGTACGACAACTGTGGTCCCACTCCACAAAGGCGGTGCCTCTACGGACGCTGGTAATTACCTCCCCATAAGCTTAACAAGTCTAGTCTGCAAAGCTATGGAGAGGATCATAATGGAGCTCATAAACAAAGATATAGGGGACTTGCAGACATTGGACCCGACCCAGTTTGGCTTCGTCAAGGGCAGATCATGCCTTTTGAACTTGGTCGACTACTTCGAAACAGTCACCAAGGCCATTGATGAGGGAAAGGCAGTCCATACAGCCTACCTTGACCTTGCAAAGGCTTTCGACACAATACCCCACTCGGGTATTGTAGAAAAACATACCAGCTTAAATGTAAACCCATATGTCACAAGATGGGTTGCAAACTGGCTTAAGGACAGAACCCACAGGGTTAGAGTTGCTGGCGCTATGTCAGACTCCAAGCCGGTCACAAGAGGGTGTCCCACAGGGCTCGGTCCTTGGCCCCCTATTGTTCGGCATCTACTTCTCAGAAGTACAGGCCAACATGGGAGGACTCTGGCTGACAAAGTTTGCAGACGACTGCAAACTGGGTGCCATAGTGGAAAGTGCATCGGACACGGATATCCTTCAGAATTGACTCACAGAAACAGATAGCTGGTGCCAGAGCCATGGCCTGAAGTTAAACGACAAAAAATGTATAGTCATACCCTTCGGGAAAAACAAGGTAACCCCAAGCTACCATATAGGTGGCAATCCACTAAGCACAGAAGAGGTTATCAGGGACTTGGGGACCCAGGTTGACAGTGGCCTTTCTTTTGACACTCACGTTGCTAAAGTGGTTAGAAAGACCTTCTACATTGCCCACCTGATCATGAAGGGATTTATATCCTGATCTAGTGAGGTCATTGTTCCCCTGTACTCTTCACTTATGCCCCATTCGGGATGTATCTCACCCGACATCTGCAGCAATTGGAGTGACCCTAAAAGTTCCTCACCAAAAGGATAAAGGGACTCCAAAATCTGTCATATGCTGCCAGATTGAAGAAACTCCAGCTCTATTCAGTCGCATACCGTCTGCTCAGAGGTGACATGTGCCTGACATACAAGGCCATGTCCAACCCAGAATTAATGGACATGCTCCACCTCAAAAAATCCAAATCCACCAAAACCACTAGAGCAAGCGACTTAAACCTTAGCACGGATATAAATAGGATGTGCTGGAGGGATAGATTTATCACTCGGAGACTCCCTATGCTGTGGAATAAAATCTCGGTCCATGTGAGGCAGAGCACCTCGCTGGCTCTGTTCAAGAGAAATCTTGACCTGTGGATGGGAGATCATAGGTTTACCCCGGGAATCATCTCTGTGTCACTGCTGGACAGAGGCACAACAAACTAATGGGCACAGTATTTTTTCATATAAGGGGTGGCTTAAGCCACAAAACTTTGGGCTAGGCTTATAAATGCCTTAGGGCAGATAGCCTAGTATAAACCTATGAACCTATACCCACACCTCCAGGTTGGTGGCAAAGCACGAAGCATCAGAGACTATCCATGTGCAACTAACAGTGGGTAAAACTGCCTTCCAGTTTATAGCCTGCTACAGACCACCCTCCCAAACCCAGGAACCCCAGTCGGCCTTCCTGAGAACACTGAAAAATATGAAGGTCTCTCCAAACACCATTATATTGGGTGACTTCAACTACCCAAGCATAGACTCTGAGCATTACTCTAGCTCCAACACCCTAGCTCAAAGGTTCCTAGAATTTATAAACTCAAATGCTATGGAACAACTTGTTACCTCTCCCACAAGATGGGGAAAACATACTGGACCTGATCATCACCAACATGGGGACTCTATGCTCCAGACCAGAAGTGTATCCCTCACTGGTAAGATCAGACCATAAACTAATCTCACTGGATATTCACATCCCGACCCTAACCCCTGCCCAGAAAACCACAGTGAAAAACTTCTCTAAAGCAAATTTCACACTCCTCAAAACCGAGGTGGAATCCTTCAAAGCCCCCGGGCCTGTGGAAAATACAGCCCAGACCGCAGAATCCTTTATAAACGCATTCTATGAACACCTTCAGGAATGCATGGATCATGCGATCCCAAATAAAACCAAGACCCAATCCTCCAAAGGCAGACGTCCTGTCTGGTGGACCCCAGCCATAACCAAACTATACAATAGAAGGAGGAAGCTACTAAATGATAGAGCAAAATCCCAAAAAGGGAAGGCATCACTGATCAGTATTAGCAAAAACTACGGGCACTCATAAAATTGTCTAAGGCCAGCTTGAGAGAAAAATTGCACAGGACACTAAGGATAATCACAAGGCTTTCTTTAGTTATGTTAGGAACCTGGGTGGTAATTCCCAGATATGCTCAGAATTGGTCCAAAATGACAAAAAATACACCGAACATACAGACATTGCCAACATCCTAGCTGACAGGTTCAGCGCAAACTCCCCACCAAAAGGGCAAATATATATCCCAGCAGAGTGCTGCCCCCCTGACATCTCAGATGCTCAGGTAAAAGCCGCCCTCTCCAAAGCAAAAAAACACAGCATCAGTGGGACCAGACGGTGTCCCGGGCTGCGTCCTACATGAACTCCAAGAAGAGCTAAACCCAAACATAAAACTACTGTTCAGTCTCAGCCTTACTACAGGATATGTGCCCAAAGAGTGGCGTACAGCAACAGTGGTCCCTCTCCATAAAGGTGGTGCCTCAACAGATCCTGGAAACTATCGCCCCATAAGCCTGACTAGCTTGGTTTGCAAAGCTATGGAAAGGATCATCATGGACCTCAGAAATAAAGATATTGGGGACCTACAAACAGTGGATATTACCCAGTTCGGCTTTGTTAAGGGCAGATCCTGCCTCTTGAACCTGGTTGATTTCTTTGAAACAGTCACCAAGGCCATTGACGAGGGGAAGGTGGTCCACACAGCCTACCTGGACCTCGCAAAAGCCTTCGATACAATACCCCACTCGGGCATTATAGATAAGCTCACCAGCTTAAATATAAACCCCTATGTCACTAGATGGATTGCAAACTGGCTCAAGGACAGAACCCACATGGTTAGAATTGCTGGAGCCATGTCAAACTCTAAACCAGTTACAAGTGATGTCCCACAAGGCTCAGTCCTGGGACCTCTCTTGTTCGGTATATATTTCTCGGAGGTACAGGCCAACACGGAAGGACTGTGGCTGACCAAGTTCACAGATGACTGCGAACTGGGCGCCATAATCGACACTCCAGCTGACACAAGCATCCTCCAAAAGGGCCTCATAGAAACAGACAACTGGTGCCAGAGCCATGGCCTCAAGCTAAATGCCAAAAAGTGTATAGTCATCCCTTTGGCAAAACAAAGTGCCCACAAATTACCACATAGGTGGTAATCCATTAAGTACAGAAGAAGTAATTAGGGACCTGGGGACCCAAGTTGATAACAATCTCTCATTTGACAACCACGTAGCCAAAGTGGTTAGAAAAACATTTTATATAGCCCACCTAATCATGAAAGGATTCACATCTAGATCAGGGGAGGTCATCGTGCCTCTTTACTCATCCCTCATCAGGCCCATAATGGAGTACAATGCCCCTTTTGGGATGTACCTTACCAGACATCTGCAGCAACTGGAAAGACCCCAAAAGTACCTCACCAAGAGGATCAAAGGGCTCAAACAGATGCCATATGCTGCCCGGTTAAAGAAACTCTAGCTGTACTCAGTGGCATACCGCCTTTTCAGAGGCGATCTGTGCCTGACGTATAAAGCCATGTCCAACCCGGAATTAATGGACATGCTGCACCTCAGAAAATCCATATCCCATCGAGCTACGCACTCGAGAAACTTGAACCTCAGCACTGAAATAAATAGGACATGCTGGAGGGACAGATTCATAACCCAGAGGCTCCCTTCACTCTGGAATAAAATCCCAGTCCAGGTTAGGCAGAGTCCCTCATTGACTCTCTTCAAGAGGAATCTTGATGAGTGGATGGGAGATCGTAGGTTTACCCCGGGTATCACTTCTGTGTCACTGTTAGACAGAGGCACAGTATACTAACCTCGAAAAGGGCATAGCAAAATAAATTTAAAATGGGTGGCGAAAGCCAAACACATTCTGGCTAGGCTTATAAATGCTCTAGGGCAGATAGCCTAGTATGAACCTATGAATTGTGCTCAGGCAATTCATTTTCAGTGAAATGAGGCTTCAATGAAATGAGTTTCAGTGAAATGTGTTTTCTGTCCAACAAAGCAGACCCATATATATAATATATATATATATATACACACACACACACACACATATACATATAATGTGTGTGTGTAAGGGGGAATAAATAAATATAGATTAACTCGCATCTGCCTTCTTTTTTAAGAAACATTGAAGATTTGGGAATGTGGCTATGTCATCTAACCACTTCTTCTTATCAAAAATCACATACCTATGGAAGCCATCACAGTAGCAGACATGCTCACTAATTGCTGACTCACACGTTTCAGTGTAAATAAAGGCCAGAAGCTTCAAGATCGTATGAGAAGAGTTGACCACTTAGAATAGTAGTATGGAAATTATTCCATTACTGGGGGAAAACTTAATGCAGTCTGTTGGCTTACCTGACCAGCACCACATGCTGCAACTTTTTTCCTCATACCTCCTCTAGGGAATATACCAGTAGTGCTGTCATACAGAATATGCCCCAATGACTCCTAAATTCCGGGTAGCTATTTAGAGATTCTGTGTTTTTACTCTCTTTTGAAGACATCCTTGCCTTTTTCACACTTGAATTTCATATGGGCAGTCTTATCCCTCCTCTGTTTTTTAATACTGTTTCAGTGGCTGTGATGTTCAGTTTTTTGTGTTATGCTGTTATTAGTGGTCATTAAGTAATATCACAGTATCTTTAAGCTTCATGCGTTTATATTGAATCATGTTTCATCTTTTCTAAGGATGGAAGACCTTTAGACGCAGAGGGAGGGAGGCCTAATGGTTAAGGTGTTTGCCTTACAAACACAAGGTGCAGGTTTTGAGTCTCACAAGGGATAATTGGCTATGCTTAAAATGGCTCGCAAGGCTAACCTATGAACATGTTTCATTCTAGAAGCAGTCTGAAGATTTGTCCTTAAAAAAGTACATTCATCTCCATTTCTTTAGGGAGGGGAGGCAGCAGAAACTGTGGGAGAAGTCCTTCATTCCCCAGAGCACTGCTAGTTTAGGATTTACTTGAGTTTAATGCTTGAATTCTGAAAAATGTAACTTTTCATCTTGTTTGACCCAGGGTAGGAGGAGCTGTCTTTTGCATATCATACACCTTACAAGTTGATTGTTTTTGGAAGTGCTTTTCATTTGTACGGTTGAGATTTTTCTAGTAGCACAATGCCACCCATGAGTCCACTGTCCAGCTGCTTTCCCCAAAGGTCACTTTCTCACAACCTAGGCCTGCTAGAGCCTTGTAGTTGGCAGAGTGCTAAAACACAACTTTTAGGGAACTGACAGCTATAGGTGGTCCAGTTCATTGCAATACTTCTGTGGAGCTCTGTGGCCAGCAGCAAGTCAGTCCACTGGGAAACAAAGGGAGACCAGACCAACAATATTCACACTAGAATTGTATTACTTTGCTTGGGTAACTCTTTCCTAACCTATGTGGCAATGTCATTCTTGAGCCTCTGCCTGTCATGAGGCATGGCTCCTTGGGACATCTTGCCCTGGTTCCTAGAGCCATGATGCTTTCAAACCCACCTACAAACATTATTCCGGCCCCTGACTACACAGAACCATGAAAGTGGCTGCTTTTCTGCCACATGCTTCCCTGTCCCCAGGATAGGTTGTTGAGTGCAATACATTTTGCATCATGTGGCTCACAACCTCTTGACAAATGCTACTGCAAATGCCTCTTCACTAAACGTTTGGCTGCTTCCAGTGCTTACTTCAGAAATGTCTTTATTGTTTATAGTTATGGTGTGGCCATTTGATCATTGGCTCACACCTTTGCCAGGCACTGTTGCTTATTGAGTGACTTCAGGAGTGTGGTTTCTTTTGGCACTTGGGTGTTTTAAGCCTTAGCCTTCTAAACCTGTGCATGTTTTTATCCATCATCTGGCTAATGTTTCGTAGGATAATTTAATACTGCTTGTAATTATTCCTTGCTATATCTCCATGAAGGAGGTTTCCCCTTTATTGGAGATGACAGATGTATTGTTATCATATTAATCTATCTGTGGGGGTGCTTTACTTTGATGGTTTCTAATTACTGTCCCACTTCTGCTTTTATTAAAACTACTCCTCCATTCATTGTCTGCTTTTGTAGTTCCCTTAAGTCAAGAAAATACTTATTTGTAAATCTTGCAAGTTTCCTTTGTTTTCTTAATCTGTGGAAATGCTTGATTAGTAGTTGGAGAACTGTCAAATGCAGGGGCTGGGAATAGTGTTTTAGTGCAGTTTATACACAGACAGATGATGAGTGACCATGAATGTGCTAGTATGAGACCGTCAGCAAAAAAAAAAAAAAAAAAAAAAAAAAGAGTAAAGATAGGGAAGGAGGAATAATTGACGAGAACCGATGCAAAGGGCTGTGTCGAAAATCAGTTGATGTGTTAAGAACATTTATTTATTTAATTTAATTTTAATTAATCATTTGTTTAACATTTGTTAACCGGGAAAGTCCGACTTGGAACGAAGCCCATTTTCAGCGGAGTCCCGGGGAGAAACGCTCCAGGCACATGTTTTGTAACTTGGGAAGAAACCCACATGAATACAGGGAGGACATGCAGACTCTGCACAAAAGGCACCACGCCGGAGAATTGAACTGCAGAACCTCTTGCTGTGAGGCAGCAACGCTACCGCTGCACCACTGCACCATTCATATATACATTATAATTTTTGAGAAATAAAAAAATAAATTCTTGTTAATTATAAAAAAATCTGTTTTTACCGTGTAGTTACTTCACTGTTTTATACTGTTTTCTTTTTTGTGTTAGTCATTGTTATCTCTTTTTCTCTTTAGATATGCAGGCTAGCCACTGATTGCCTTTCTAATCAGGCTGGATATGCGGGTTCACAAAAAACAGAGAGACCAACAGTCACTGTTTATGCCTGGGGTAGTAACAACAGCCACCAGTTGGCTGAAGGAACTCTGGAGAAGATCGTGCAGCCAAAGCTGGCAGAAAATTTCTGTGAAGCACAGCTGGTAAGAGCATATGCAGCAAGATGCAACACACACTTCTTTTGCTTCACTTACTTCTAATACGTGTATTTTGATGGCCTTGCTAAGTGAAAGGCAATGCATTGGGTTCCATATACAACTAGGCTCTTCTTTTTAACTCTGATAGTTTTTCTTTTAGTGACTTATCAATTGAGGCTTTGTTTTCCAGATTCTTAATTTTCACATTTGCATTTCATCTCTGGGGAAAGGCATACCTCACAGCTATCCCTGATTTTGTGCAACATTCCTGATTTTTACCTCATATTTCTCCCCTACTAGCAATTTGATTTTTCTAGTGAATCATTGAATATTACAGACAGTAGTGCCAGATATTAGTGTCAACGTTTTTATTCAGAAAGTGCGTGCTTACGTAAAACCTTTTATTCTGTTAACAAGTCAGTTGAGGTAATTGTTTAAAAATGATCCCTTATTTGGGGCATTTGTCCTCCATTATTTGTTTGCTTTATCCCTGGTTGTTTGGAGTATCTCGGAGCCTTTTTTTCTTTTCCTAGCCATTGCTGCACTTCCCCACTAGGTTGGGCCACTGTCATAACACTGTGGTGGTTTGTTTATTTATTGTAGCTTAAGTTGACTGTGTATGTGGGCTGGAGTATATTTAGTTGTTTTCAGGGTTTACTAGACACATTTTCCAGGAGTGCTGTCATAGAGAAGGTGGGAATTTTAATTTTTTGCTTGTTAGTTACCTTTCTTCCTTTTCCATTCTAGCTGTCATTCTGATCATCTGACTTTGGCTAGGTAATGTTGCAATTGAAGATCCAGCTTTTTAATACTGACCTGGTTAGGTATATTTCCAAGCAAGGGAAGATCCAGATTTTTAATACTGACCTTTTACTGGTGCCATACCTTAAAGGTTCAGGTGTTCCAAAGAGAATTTGATATGGGAAATTTAGTATTATCCCTCTGAATACAACTTGTCTGTAGATATCCCTTCCATATTCCTTTGTCCTTTCTCATTTTCTGCTCAAAGAGGATTACTTCGATGTAGATACAACATCATCTTGTTTTGCCTGATGGTGGAAGTCAAGGAGCATATAACCTTCATTCGGGATCTCTTAAAAGGTGTACATCATACATTGCCAGATCTTAACTTAGCTTTTCCTGACGGTCAGTTTCCTTGTCTTACCTAAATGGAATCGGACCTTAATTAACATTGTTCTCAAAACCCAGAGCCCTTAACTCTTCTCTATCTTTTGCATCTTCTCTATCTTTCTTATTCCACATCTTGCAAAATTATAAGGTCCATGGAAGCTCGTCTTTTCCATAGTGAGTAAGATTTAGACAAGATCACATTACATGGATAAAGTGTTTCTCACTGGATTTGCGTTACAGATATGTTTGATTCATTTAGCCATGTAGTGCTGCTTCAGGTCATCGCAGAGAATGGGCGGACCGGCCTTTGCAGCTGATTCCAAGGCTGTTTGAATAAAATCTCTTTAAAAATTCAAAGTACTGTATCCAATAGTACCATTTGTGCATTTGCTTTACAGTCTTTCCATTTATTGACATAGTGACTTCTGAACTGCCAGGTCTGTAGATCTTAATTCTCAGAACTTTTTCTGCCCATAAGAAGAATAAAAAGAATAAAAAAGAAACTGCAAGAAGTCACTCTGGTGACATAGAGGGATAAATCCTGGTTTGAATAGCTCGGGAACTGAAGGAGTGGCAGGTAAGGAATGGGTGTGCCATTTCAGGGTGGGAGGGCATTCATTGATGGCTGTGACATAGGGGAGTTTGGTCCAAAGTGGGGATTTGCTGTCAGATAAATCAAGTGAGTGTGGGAGCTGGGACGGAGTGGGTAAGGCATTTCAAAGTACCCCCAGGATGAGAGCAGAGATGGCCAAGCCCCCAAAATGTTTTTAGGATCCATGACTAACCTCCACAATACCAGAATATATTCTGGGGAGTGGTAGGAGACAAGCTGGTAGACCTGGTGTAGACATGGGGTACTGTGGGCTGGACCGTTGCAATGATGCCCCAAAAGAGACTAAAAAAAAAAGGAAGAAAAAGTAAACTACATCTCTCACCATTTAGTAAAACTCAAAGGTATGCTGTTTTAGTACCCCATGTGGACCCATAGGTGTCCCTGAGGGCACACACTGGTTGTGTGTAACTTTTGAGTGAGGGTTGTCTAGTGTTTTTGCATTGTAGTTATAATGGGTAATCACAGTTGATGCTTTCAGGCCTGCATTAAATGTTGAAGTCTTTAATAGTAATGAAAAAAATGCCTTTTAGGTGTTAGCAGCATCATGGAATAGGTTAAGTACTTGTTATTTTAGGCAGGCAGTGTGAACTTAGGTAAAACAATTTAAAAGCCTAATATTGAAAGTCAGTGTGTTTTTTGTATAACGGAAGGTCTACAGACTTGTGCATTAGCTATGTCTATTAACTGCAGATACTGTGGATGGAATGTAAATAATTTCCATTAAGTCTGAACAGTGGGTAGATAGCAAAACATGGATAACCGCTAGAGATAGTGATATTTTTTAAACAAGAAACATCTTTATTAAATTATCATGTATGATATAGGCAATCATACATTTATGTAAATGAAAACAAACCATCTTGACATAATCCCAGTTGCAAGCATTTTACATCACAAACCATACTAACATAATCCCAGCTGCAAACATTATATATCACTTGTACTCTACCCATTGTTAGTCAAACACTGCATAGCTCATTCAAGTCCTGCCTTGTTTTAAACCTCATTCCTCCCTGTATGTATTGTTTCCACAATTCCCATTTTTTCCTATGTAATTTGCTCCTACCCTTTCTTTTAAAGATCTCAATTCCACTTGATTTATCTCTGTCACTATATTCACTTTGTCTAGTATAGTTGGCTTAAACTTTGATTTCCATTTTCTAGCAATTGCTTTTTTGGCAGCCACCCTAATTAGACTTAGCAAGGCCTTACTATGTCTAGGCAATTCTGATTCTGTGTCATAGCTCAGAAAAATGTTTTCCCTAGTTAAACCAATTTCCTCACCCAACATCTCTGACCAGGTAGTCTCCAGGGAATCTTTAAAGTCTACCAACACATTACACTTCCACAAAATATGTTCCCAATTACTCTTTCTTCTTCATCACACCTGCAACATTTGCTTTTTACCTAAAGAAAAATTCTGTGGAGTCTGCTTGGGGGTATAACAGTATTTATGTAAACATTTCCAAGAAAAAATGCTAAATCTTCTAGATTTTGGTGCATATTTGGGAGACATACATATATTCCCCTGTTGCTTCTTTGTGAATTGCATATGCAGTCCGTCTTCCCAATCTTTCTAACCTCCTCTGATTGATTCTTATAGTTATCGTGCAATATTTTATGTGCTCTAATTATTCCTTTTTTAAAGGCAGATTCTGTTCTAGATTCTACTAAAACTCTATCAGTGCTGGTCTTTCTTTTAAGGCCCCCTTATTTCTTTCTCTTTGCCTGTACTCTGATATCAGTCCTTGATAGGGAAGGCAATCTCTAACCTGCAGTCCAAATACATTTTTGTTGTCTTTCCATTCTATTACCTTTCCTTCTAGTTATTTTCTCCCAGTACGTTGGTTGCTTTGCCAGTTTTCTCCAATAAATTCCAGACCCCTCTTGCCTCTTGTCTGTATCTCTAATTGCAGACATCCCTGTTGGCAGAATATCCTTCCTCCATTCTCGTGTTGGCTTAGTTCTTAGAATACTTTCTGCTTCTTTATGAATCTAATATTCTGTATGTTTTTTGTTAATCTCCTTAAAGATCTGCATCCAAAATCCCAGTTTCTCCTTGTTTCTTGAGCTTTCCTTCTGTTTCATCATCATCCCTTTCCACTTTGAATTAGTTTTCTGATTGTTCTATGTATAGGAACCTTAACTGTGTAGCTCTGGAATACCCTTTCAAATCAGGTAACCCCAATTCACTTTGTTCTGTTGGGAAGAATATACTTATCCCACTTGACTCTTGCTGTCTTCCATTCTGAGATAAAATCCTTTAGCTCTGTATTAATTGCTATCCGCAACTTCTCTGGTTGATAAAAGTATGCCTGACCTGTGTATAAGACTAAAGGGACTAAAAACATTTTAACTGTTTCTATCTTTCTATCCATATCCATAGAATAGAGCTTCCCAATTTCTCAGTTTTTGTATTATCTTTTGTTTAGTTTCTTCCCACATATCCTTAGCTGTCACTCTAGAATCATTTTTAATGCATGTGCCTAAATACTTCATTTTATCATGTCTCCATAAATATGGATATTGTTAAACCAATTTGTGTGTGGGTACATAATTTTCTGCTGTTGCCTTTGTTTCAGCTTCGGTAATTTGGATCCCAAAAAGATCTGATGTTGTCTCAGAATTAAGACTGTAAAGTCCTTTTCTGGTTTTGTCGGGTA
Organism: Protopterus annectens; assembly: GCF_019279795.1. Taxonomy (NCBI): domain Eukaryota; kingdom Metazoa; phylum Chordata; order Ceratodontiformes; family Protopteridae; genus Protopterus; species Protopterus annectens. Next base: position 849,681,034 of record NC_056726.1, on the reverse strand, counting down.
TAAAATATCATCTGCAAATAGAGCCAGCTTTTCTTGGCTACCATACCAATTATATCCTTGAATTTCTGAGTCCCTTATTTTCTTTGCCGGTGGTTTTAAATATAGTGCCAATAACAAAGGGGGAAGGAGGACACCCCTGCCTGGTGGTTCTGCTCAAGCAGAAATTATCAGACAGGACCCCAACCACTTTAATATTTGCCTTTGATCCTTCATATATCCTCCTAATCAACCTTATAATTTTATCAGGGACTATATGACTTCTTCCCCTTATGAGACCAATTCATCACAGAGTGGAGAACATCTCTAAATTTCCCTAAGAGTTATCCCATCATACTGAGCCAAATTAGGGAATTGTGCTCTGATTTCCTAGATAATCCTAACGTAAGCAGTAAAGGCATAGACACGTATATTAATTTGGAAATTGTCATTGAGGAAGAAAATTATTTCAAACTCGTCTTAAGTTTATTATATCTCTTAGATATCAAAATGTAATCTTATTTTCAAAATACTGGACCACTTTAAAAGCTCATTCACGTTTTATTGAATTTTGGGGCATACTGTTAGATCATATTTTGATATAATCCTCTTGCTTCTATTATTGTAAGTATAAAGCTATTGTAAGATTACAGTGTTACCATACTAACTTTTCCTTTTCAATTTAGCTCTCTATTGTTAGGGCCTGTACTCATTTTTTTATTCTTTTTTTTATCATTCTAAGGTTCAAATTCAAGAATGTAATTTTTTATTTTAGGTAAATAGGACTCATGTAAATAATTATATAGTTTATGGAGGTAATGATATATAAATGTAATATAAATAGAACTCTTATTTATACTTCTGTGTTTTAGTATAGTTTTTTCAGTTATATGTACGAGATTGTTTTACTTATGTTTGATGTACTGACTAAGAAAAATCAATGACAATTTTGTCAAATGCTTTCTCTGTATCAAGACCCACCAACAACAGTGGTATTTTTAATGATCTGCTTCCCTCTGGATCATCAGTGTTGTAATAACACACAAAAAATATAAATATATATGTGTGTGTATATATGTATATATATATATATATATATATATATATATATACCGTGGAGCCGTTGAATAACTGCGAATGTTACTGGCATTCTGGTACCTCGGCTAAGTGCCTTCAAAGGAATAACTTTCATTACACCAGGCAGTCATATAAATACAAGACGATACAAAAAGTTCAATTAATCAGTTATCTTAATACAAAATTTTAAAGTGCTAACAACTGTTAATACACCTAAATCTGAATAAATACATACTATTTACAGATCAATAATTCAATATTAATTAATAACCAGATTCAGTTCTCTGTTTTAAAGTCCTAAAATTTAGTATGAACCTGGATTCCAGTGCCAACAATTTATATGTAAAACTACTCCCAACCTCCAAATATTGTTTGGCAAAAACAGAAAAAAAAGTCCATCATCCTTTCCTCCATGCACTCTGTGGAAGTAATCAGCAGTAGGAATATTCAAACATTTATTTGTAATATCTCCAAGGTGTTGTGATATGTGAACCTTAACCATTCTTTGTTTGTCCAGTGTACAATTTAGTGGGAACACACCCACATCCCAGTATATAAACTAACCCACAAGAACAGCAGTTGAAATTGTCAACAACAATGTATTTCCTACCGTTAATCTTAGTATCAGAAACGTTCTTGACCCTTTTGCATACTTTACATCTCCCACAAACAAATGTGCCTACTTGCTTCACCCCCGCCATCACCTGTTTGGAATTCAGAATTTCTCTTAAATTACTAAATATTCCATAAGAAAACACAACCTTCATGGGGAACAAACCACCTACTACTTCATCAAAGCATACCACTGGCCATAAATTTTCTACTGTGTGCTTCATCACACCTGAATTGTACAATTATCTTTTTTATCCTCACAAAAAAAAATATCCTGTCATCCATCTCCTTAACTACATGTGCTCTAACATCCCTGTGATCATTCATATAAGTACTACTAGATGCCATTTTCTTCCCCCTATTCGTTTATTTTTTGCCGTCTGTATCACTCTTTCAGAGTAACCCCTATTTAAAAACTTCTCAGTTATTTCTACGGATTCCTTTTCTACCAAATGCTTTTTTGAAGTGTGGTCATAAGCATGTTTAAATTCTCCATAAGGTAGGCTGTCTGACAAATGGGGGATGTGAACTATGGGCATGTAAAAAAAAATAACTGCCGTTGATTTTTATAGGGTCTAAACTGCATTCTGCTGTTGCTATCTGTGTATAATTCAATTTCCAAATATTGTAGAGGAACCCTATTAACATGGAATGTAAACTCCAAACTAAATGGATTAGTGTTCACTAGCTTAATAAACCCTCCAAAATCTTCTGTCTCCCCTTTACAAATACAAATAAGATCATCAATGTAACATTAATACTCCACCACAAATTATGAAAAAAAAATCTGTGGGATACATAAATAAATTCTCAAAGTAGGACTTGAAAATAATGACATTTGAAGGGGCAAAATTAGCCACCATTGCTGTACCTTCTTTCTGTAAGAAAATCTCCTTCTTAAAAGTAATTGTGTTAAAGCAAACTCCAATAACTTCACTAAAATGGAAGTACAAGGCCCTTCATCCAACATCTTCTCAAACGCTTTTAAGCCCCAGCTTCTCTTAATATCAGTGTACAAGGCTTTAATGTCTACATAATATTCTTCCTTCCACTGCATACCTTTAACCATAGAACAAAATTCATTGGTATTCTTTATATGTGAGAAAATAGTGCTCAAATACTTTTTCAAATAACTATCTAAAAAGGTACCCACATTTTCCTAATAAGGTCCACACCCAGATACTGTACGCCTACCAGGCTCTTTTAATTTTTTATGCAACTTGGGTATGGCATGGAAAGTGTGATCTCTGGGATGTTGGAACAAATAATTATGTTAAGTTGTCAATCTCGCCTTCATTCTTGCTTGATGGGTTTTTAGCTCGAGAACTCCTTTTACCAGCTCGAGGCAGCCCCATATCCCATGATGCAAGGCAGGAAGTACCCAGATCTTTTTGCCTTCGCTTGGGAGGTCTTCTCGTTTCCAGCTCCTGGTAAGTAGTTCACATTTGTGATTTTTAAGCCCCTTTTAGTGTAAAACTAATTTTTTGATAGTTTAATTTTAATTCTAACCTCTTTCTGACAGAAATCCTGTCTCTTTTATTTTTAGTTAGTCAATTTCTATCTCATCCCCCTGTGTGTTGGTGTTTTTTTTACAAAATATTTGTTTAATTTCATTTTGACTGGTGTGTCTGTGTGTGTTGTGTTCAGGCACCATGTCTAAGGAGAGGGTTTCAGGTTTTATCACTTCTTGACTGTACTGTTTGGGCCCTCTTCACCTGCAGGACTGTCACTCCTTCAGCCAGAGAGTCCTGCAGGAGAGACGCAAAGTTGATTCTCAGGGCCCAGGCTTCTGTTTTGCCTTCTAAGCCTGACTTCTCTCAGATCGAGATCGATCGGCTCGAGCGATTCCTGAATTGATCCCGATTCGCCGCGCTCGGGCCGGGCCGAATCTGTTCCTGTTTTGACCACTGTGGGCCTGTGGCCGATCGGCTCATCGGGCCACATGTGGCCACGCATCGGTGGCATCGCCCGCTCGACACCCCATGGCAGGCAGCATCAGGTGTCGGCTCCCGGCGCGCTCATCGCTATTTCTGGTAGGTTAGCTGTATCGGCGCCGACATACATCAAGACGCCTTCTGCCGCCCGAGAAGTCGGTGCCGACAGGATCCCATTCCAGGAAGAGGTCGAGGTCTCCTTCCGATTCGCGGCTCGGGAGCCTCTTCTATCGTTCAAGGTCATCCAGGTTGTCAGATCATGACCTAGAGAGTGGTCAGTAGATTACTCAAGTCACAGGTACTGGCCCAAATGCTACACAGTCCCTCCCCAGCAGACGACTGTTGGTCGACTCTACCCCAGAGTTTGGAGTTGAGTTCGGGCATGGTTACTGCTATGGCTGGAGGACGGATACCTCCTTCTGTTCCTTCAGCCCTACTCTTATCTCCTCTTCCTTAGAGGGATGGTCGGGCTTCCATGGTCTCCACCCTTGTCCGCCGAGCCTTCCCCTTGGAGCCTCGGCCTGGTGTGAGCTCGGCTCTGACATCTGCCTCGGAGACTTCCCTTCGGTGGCCCCTGGTCTCGGACCTGCCTGGGAGGGCATTCGAGGTGATGAAGAGTGTACTGGCCACTGGTATCAGTCAGCAGTCTCTTCCTAGCTCCTCCCTCTATTGTACCTGTTGACATCTCTGCCACTTCTCTTGCTACAGGACCCAGAGATCCTCCGCCTCAGGTTTCCCCATTGGAGGATTCTCCTGATGTTAGATCCTCATACTGACTTTGATGAGTCAGAGGGATCCCCTCTGAGGATGTCTCCTTCTCAGACATCCTAGAACTTCTGAAACAGAGGGAAACTGGCCCACTAACAATCCCTCTGAGGATGAGTCAGTATACCTAGATCTCGGCCCTCCACCTCCTGGGTGTCTCTTATGCAGGTTATTGCAGGCGTGGACAGCTCCTGACTGAGCCAGTCCCTAGGAGGCCTTCTAAATTTATCACTGCCCTAGTGACAAACAATTCCTTACCAAGGGTGTCCCGCTGATGCCATGGTGGTGGCTGCGGCCACCAAGGAACTTGCAGATCCTTCTGTGCCCGTCCATCCTCCTAATAAGGACTCTAGGACCATGGATAGGTACGGCAAGCGGATGTTTTCGCTGAATTATCTTTGTCACTTCACCAGACTCCAGAGATATCCTGAAGGAGCTGGGAGAAGTAGTTCAGGATCCTAATATCTTAATGCTGCGGATGGCGTAGAAGCCGCAGGCACAGGTGTTGATGGGTCAGCTTTGTTTGGCCCTCAGGTGAAGGAGACCTTGACCAGGTGTGAGCAGGATGGCAAGACTCTTTCTGCTGTTGCTTCTAGGCCTTATCCCAAAGGACAGAAGGGTGGGAAGAATCCCAAGGAGTCACGCCGATTCACGTGGTCAGTTTACCCCTAGAGGCAGAGGGTAGAGGCAGAGGAAGAACCAGGGCAACAGGGAGTCTCTTCCTGAGAAGCCCTTTCAGCATCCCTGAGGTGTTCTGTCCCTCCTTGGAGGCAGTCGGGAAGATTATCACTGTACCCAGAAGCCTGGCATTCCCTCACTCAAGACAGATGGGTACAGTCGATCATATCCAAGGGTTACATATCAAGTTCCCTTCCAGATGTACCACCCGGTCTAAGGGACATTGCAGAGTTAGAAAAAAACTACTGCAAAAAGAGCCATTAATTACAATAGACCATTCAGCAAGGTTCTTTTGGTCCCCAAAAGACGGGAGACTGGAGACCAATATTGGATCTCAGCAGACTCAACAAGTCTGTCAGGAAGACAAGATTCGAATGGTCACTCTTCAGTCAATTCTGCCCTTCTTACAGAAGGACAACTGGATGTGCTCAATAGATCTTCAGGATGCATACTATCACATCAAAATTAGTTCAGAGCCCTGCCCTTTGGTCTCACTACAGCCCCAGAGTGTTCACCAAATGCATGGCAGTGGTCACGGCTCACCTGAGGACTGGCTCCTGTCAGCCACCACCAGGCATCAGCTTATAAGCCAGGGATTACACAATAGACCTTTGTTCTCATTTGGGCATCTCAGTCAACTGTCATCCTTATCGCCCTGCCAGTCTATTACCTTCAGGGCGCAAACTTAAACACTGTTCGGATGTCAGCTACCCTTACAGAACAAAGAGTTTCAGACATTCAGACTCATGTCAGGATCATTCTGGCCAGCAAGAAGGTACAGGCCAGAATGGTTCTAAAGGTATTAGGTCTTATGGCTGCGCCATCACTCTTCTTCCCTTCAGTGGATGCTGTTCACACAGTGGTCATACCAGCAAGATTCTGGTGACACAAACATGCAAAGAACATCTTGCTTGGTGGATCACATCGTCTCAGGTTCACCAAGGCAGGTGCTTGATAGCCACTGTCACCATGGATGCCTCCCGGGTGGGGGTCATTATCAGGGCAGGATGGTTCATGGGTACCATCTGCACATAAATGTCCTGGAGATGAGAGCAGTGCTTACTTTCTTCCCGTAGGGACAATTGCAGTCCACACAGACAACATGTCTGTAGTTTGGTATATCAACAAACAGGGCGGAACCAAGTCCTACCCAGACTATGGCAAATCTCCTCTCATCGGTTTCTGGTAGCAACGAAAACCAACATTATAGCGGACAGATTGAGCAGAGCTATTCTCATGCCTCACGAGTGGTCTCTCAAGCAATCCATAGCGGAAGAGATTTTTCTGGAATGGGATCTTTTGCTACTCCCCAAAACAGCAAATGTCCAGACTTCTTCAGCCTCTTCCTCTATCAGGCCATCCCCTGACCCAGGATTGGCCCCAGGGACTTCTTTATGCCTTCCTCCATTTCCTCTGATCCCTCAGGTGATCCAGAAAGCTACCGTTTTGAGAGCCAAATTGATTCTCATTGCCCCTTACTGGCCTCGACAAGTTTGGTTCCCTTTCCTCCATCGTCACCTTTTGGTGCAGCCGTGGCATCTGGACCCAGTGCCAGATCTACTGATTCACCAATCCGGTCAGCTGCACCGGTCAATCCCTTCTCTCAACCTCACAGCATGGTTGCTCCACTTCCTTCCTTAGCCAGGCTTCCTTTGATCTCTAACCCAGTTAGAGATATCATAGTAGCTTCACTAAAATCCTCTACCAGGAGGATTTACACAAGCAAATGGAAACGTTTCTCTTATTGGGCTAAGGCCCAAAATATTGATCCTTTTACTGCCCCTGTTCAGGCAGTTCTGGACTTCTTAGCAGAGATTTTTCATGCAGGCTCCTCTTCTTCCACAGTCAGAGTTCAGTTGTCTGCTATTTCTAATTTTCATGTCGGGATAGCAGATCATAACATTATGTCCCATAGGCTCTGCAGGGCCTTCTTGAAAGGAATTTTCCTACTAAAGCCTCCAATCAGGAATCCCCCTCCTCAATGGGATCTAAATTTAGTGCTGACATCCTTGATTCTTCCCCCCTTCGAGCCAGCTGTTTCTTGTTCCCTGAAATATCTTTCTTGGAAAACGTTATTTCTAGTGGCTATTACATCTGCCAGGAGGGTGTCTGAACTTCATGCTCTTTATTTGATTTTTCACAAAGACAGAGTATCTTTGAGAACTAATCCATCCTTTTACCTAAGGTCGCTTCAAAAAACAATCTGAATCAATCCATTGATCTCATTTTTTCCTAACTATTCAGATAGAGCTGAACAAAAGCTACATTATCTTGACGTCCATCGTCAGCTTAGATATTATTTGGACAGAACAAAAAAATTTAGAAAATCTGATCAACTTTTTGTTTCCTATGCGGATAATAAAAAAGGCCTTCCTGTTTCTAAGGTGACTTTGTCCAGATGGCTTTCTTCGGTCATCACTGAAATTTATACGATCAGGGGAAAACAGCTGTGCTCAAAACCTAAAGCACAGTCAACTAGGAGTTTAGCTACTTCTACAGCCTTTCAAGATAGACTGCCTTTGGACACTATTTGGCCACTCCTCACACTTTTGTTTCCCATTACAAATTGGACTTGGCCTCCAGGGACAGAGCCAGTTTTGGCTCTACAGTCCTCAAGAGTTTGTTCCATTGAGCCACCCAGGATAGAGGTGCTAGGACGGCGGTCCCATCAAGCAAGAATGAAGGAGATTGACACCATGTTAGTTGTCTTCTCGCCTTCTTTCTTCCCTCCTTCCCCTGGCCTGGACAGACCTTGTATAAGAAACTATTATGCTAAAGACCATTCAGACCTGGTCCTTTTCCATCTGTAAGTTTCTTCTTCCTTTGGGAAGTATTTTATGCTTGGTGTTATTGCCCTTTGTCAACAAACGAGATCTGGGTACTTCCTGCCTTGCATCATGGGATATGGGGCTGCCTCGAGCTGGTAAAAGGAGTTCTCGAGCTAAAACCCATCAAGCAAGAAAGAAGACAACTAACATGGAACGTTATGGTAGGTACATAACTTCTTATTTTGACATCCTGTGAAGACAAAAAAACCTAATCGCTCACCCTGTTTCAAAATTTTAACAAGCATCCCATTATATTCTGTAACAAGGTTATGGGATTATTTCACATAATCCTTTTCCTTTAAGAGCAAATCATGTACCATGTTGTTATAATGCACTTTGGGCATTATAACCAGTTCCCACCTTTGTCTGGTTGCAAGAACACATGCGGATCATTCATCTTCCTCATTTCCTTCAAAATTGTCCATTCATATTTACTTAAATTAAAAGTTTTAGTCGATTTTATAAATTGAAAATATTCACATTCAGTTTTCATGCATAAGACTTTTTCAGAATTAATTAATGCTATATTTTTCATCAGTGTTCTGGTAATGTTTGTCTCCACTCCACAAAACCACGTTGTTCCTGGTCTATTAACTTTTGGTAGCACTTTTACCATTCGTTTAGCCATTGTAGATGCAAACACTTTATAATCATGGTTTAATATTAAAATGGGCCTATATGAGCATGGATTTGTTGGATTTTTACCATCTTTAGGTATTACAGCTACTACCACTTTCTTCTAGGATGATGGTACTTCTCATCTTAAAATATTGTAAAACGAAACCTTCCAGATCTTTATCTGGTTTTCCTTCTAACTACCAAACTTCCAAAGGAATACAGTCTATTCCTGACAGCTTTCCTGTAGATTGGTTATATATTACCATTTTTACTTCATCTCCTCCTATCCTAACTTAGTAATGGAGCATTATCTACCTCTAACCTTGGCATATTTAATACTTCTGTAAACATTTTCATTTGTACCTTTGCTTAATTTCCATATTTTTTTTTTGCTTTATACAGACTTCCAAAGAGTTTCTGAAACATGTTAATACCTCTACAGGATTTCTTGTTATTCCTTGTTATAGTCTCCCAAAGCATGACAACAGCCCTTTCTACTTTCTGTTGCCTGAGTCATTGTGCTAAAAGTTTTTGTGCTCTACTGTTATTACCAAAAAGTTGCTTAAGAGCAGTCTTTCTAAACACGTGCATATTGTCGAGGTAATCCCTAATTTTCTGTCTAGCATTCTGCAGTTGATCGTCTTCTTGTTCTGTGAGATATCCCCTCTTCTGCAATACTTTTAACATTTGTGAGTCCCCCTGAATGATTCTTGCTACTTCTTAACCATAGCTCCCTTTCTTTTATTTCCATCCTGTTTTGAAACTCCATCTTAATTTTATCCCACTCCCTAGCTATATTTTCAGAAAAAAATTCTTCTTTAATAGCTCTTGAATAATTTCCACTACCCATTTCTTAAATTCCTCTCTTTTCAGCAGATAGGTAGGAAAGTGCCAGTTTCTCATTTTTATTTTATTACCCTGTATTTATTGGCACATGATCTGAAGTAGTTATTGGGTACGTATCAAGGCCTTCAGTTAAGTGCACATATTCCTGTGAAATGTAAATTCTGTTTAATCTAGCCCAGTTTTTGTATCTTGGGGAATAATACATAAATTCACTTTGAAATCCTAGTACTGAATTCACATCTGCCATGCCAAATATTCTCATAAATATCTTCAAAACTCTACCTTCCTTTGTTATACTTTTTCTTCTGCCCCCCCCCCCCACCAGACGCCTCTTCACTGCTGCAAATTAAATTCCATTTTCCACCTATAAATAATGTTCCTTGCTGAATGCTGATTATTTCTTCCAGAATTTTCTTACGCTCCATTGTAGCAGTTTTAGGTGGAATATAAATACATGCCATTGTAATCCTCCTCCCTTGCTAGTAGCCTCTTAGTAGTACAAATCTACAATTATCTTTTTTATCCTCTTCTGTCACTATTTGGAGCTGCTCTTGAAATTAATACACGTACTCCTCTTTTCCTTTGTCCCAGGTATTCCACTGAATAACCATCCTGAAAACCTTTATTAGTCAAATTCACATGTTCAGTTCTTTCCAAGTGTGTATCCTATAACATACCTATTTGCACTCAACATTTTTAATATAGTTTACTGTTTTTGTATTTATCTGCGTGACCATTGACATTTTAAAGACATTACAGAAAGCATCATTATATTAAAATGTTATTATTCACACCTTTTATGTATAACTGCTTCTTTGTTAAATGTCTAGTTCCAGCTTAAATGCATACACTGTTTGGCAGGTTGAACTTCTATACAGTTGTTTGTCATATCCATTTGCACCTGTGTCACATCTTACAAATTTTTTGTTTTATTGAAAGCTCTTAAATAAAGAAGAAATAAACACACCGTAATACCTCCTTAAAATGTATAAACCTAATACACACAAAACTATGTACATCTTCAAATATTGAAGTTTTACCCTCCTAGTAGGAATAATTGTCCCAAATTGACAGCCACACTCACAGAATTCAGTTAACCTAAAAGAAAGGTCATCCATGCTAAGACGCATGATGCAGCCTGTGCTTCTATTAAGTGCTGTCTTGTCTGTTTGTTTCTTATATTTCTTAGTTTAATAGCTTTCCCAGCTGGGAAAACCCATGAATGCTTTCAGAGAGCATCATCTCCTAGGCAATTTCTTTTTTTCTGTAGCGAACTTATCAGATTGTAGCCAGTTTCTCTTTAGCAAATTCATTTTCATTTACTTGCTTTCTCTTGAAACTTGTTAGTAGATCAGTATAAGAGCCTTAATCCAGTCGTCTCCCCATGTAAGAATGAGAAAAAACACATGGGGCCGGATTCACGATGGCTTGCACGGAGTCTAAGCGTAGAGTAAGACTCCATGCAGCCATCATGTTCGATGAGCGATCCCAGAACAGCCTGTAGGGGCGTATAAGAGAGCTCCTAAAACGGCTCTTACACGGACAGGGTTTGGATATGCAAATTACCTCACTTGCAGCCGAAAGGCATGCAAATGAGGTAAATTTGCGATCCAGGAAGCACAAACCTGTCCGTGTAGGAGCTGTGTTAACTGCAGAAATGTTGACAACTGAGTACCGTTCTGCAAATAGCACAATGGAGCCTTGTCAGCTACAAATAAAGGTTGCATATGTTCCAGGAAGCATGCCAATGGCCAAATATGTGGCCACTGGCAACGTACCCACATGCAAAATTAAAATAAAAAATGTTTATTTTTTTTCGGCGATTGCTGATGTTTAAACGTAGCGCAGCGCCACGCAAACGAGCTGCGCTGCAAAAAAAAAACAGAAAAATAAAATTTAAAACCCACAAACATGGGTTTTATGCAAACCATCAATTTACAATGTAAGGGAATAGCAGGCTGAAAACAACATGGCCACCGAGTAAGGGTTGCTAAGGGAGGAAGCTCAGTGTAAGACATGTAACTAAGCATTAGTAGGCAGTCCTATGTAAATGAGTGTTAGGATACTGAATCGCACTTTTACATAGCAAATGAGCACATTCCCTGGAGTGTAGGAGTAGGATAAGGGGAGTAACAGAGTAGGAGATAGGTGACATCACAGGGGGGTATGTATGAAAGAAGTGAAGTTCATTGGAGCAGAGTGGCATGTGAAAGCTGTCAGTTAGACATCATGGATAGAGGTGTGTCAACAGGTAGACAAGGGAAAGCCAAGAAATGGAAGGTGTACACTGTGGATAACACCAAAGTTTCTTGCTGAGCATGCATGCGTGCATGCGCTGGGAAGCCCGAGTAAGATGGAGTGCGCACGTGTAAACGTGAGTGCATGCGTTTAAGCAACAGTAAGCACGTAGAAGCCTGTTTAAAGACTTGTAAGCGCGTTTGCACTGGTGTGCGCGCGTTTTAACCCGAATAAGCAAGTTGTAGTCCATCTAAGCATGTGTGTGTGCACGTGTTTGCCCTTGTATGCGCGTCGCTCCCCCCTGAGGAAACAGGAAAAAGGAAGCACAACAAATTGTAGGAAGCTACCAGGGAATACTAGCAGAGCTAGCAGGTGAAAACAATCAGAATCAGGCAATTACACAGGCAGAACAGTAGCCCAGCCCAGCACTGAAAACTTTGCAAACAACAGTGCAGTATGTTTCTCTCAAGAGACCCTGCAACACTGGAGTAAGCTACTAGAAGTGAAAACTGAAAAAGCTTCACTCAGACAAAAAATGCTAGGGGCTGCCATAGCTGTTATAAGGCGACATATGCAACATGCTAAGGGTGGTGACAATGCAAATGCTGCCGCACAACCCACAGTGAGGAGATGGAGAAGAGTGTACAGGCCCAGGGTCATCTACCAGGGGTTACATGAGCTGGAGATAGTGGAGCGCTATAGATTGGCAGAGACCTCCTGCAGCAAATTGTTGAGCTGTGCAGGCCACGCCTCACACACAGAACCAACAGAGAGGAACTCATCCCAGTGGGAACCAAGGTATGTGTTGGCCTAAGAATGCTAGCAACAGGTACTTTCCAGAGACCAACTGGTGATATGATGGGGATATCACAGGCATCAGCATCCAGGGTACTGCACCAGTTCCTGGATGCCATGTCAGCACATGTCGGTGATCATGTATATTTCCCCAATTCCCCTGAGGTACTGGCCAGCAATATGCGTCTCTTCCAGCAAATAGCGGAATACCCTGAGGTAGTGGGTGCAATAGACTGCACGCATATATGCATCAAAGCACCAGCCGGTGAGCGGGGTAGGGCCTACATTAACTGCAAGGGCTTCCCCTCCATCAACTGCCAGGTTGTGTGATGCCCAGGGCATAATAATGAATGTGTGTGCTGGCTGTCCTGGTAGCTACCATGATTCCCATATCTGGCATCTGACGCAGCTGTACCAGACATTTGCCAATGGGGACATCCCACATGGTCACCTACTGGGGGATGCTGGCTATGCACTGGAGCCGTGGCTGATGACACCCATCAGAAACACACACGCACCTGAACAGGAATGCTATAATGAGGCACACGCACAAACACGTAATGTAATAGAGCGTGTGTTTAGGCTGCTCAAGTCACAGTTCCGGTGCCTGGACACATCTGGTGGAGCCTTGCAGTACTCACCAACTACATGTACCCAAATTGTCATGGTATGTGCTATGCTACATAATATGATTCTGTGAAAACAGCTGCAGCAGGACCAGTATAGGCCTGGCCCAAACAGCCCCCTACCATTGCCAAGGCCATCACAGGCAGAGCGTGACTCGGAGGAGGAACAACCTGAGCCTGCCCCAGTAGGCAGAAGGCGTGCCCAGTATGCCTTGGCCTTGGCAAAGAGGCAACGCATAGCACATACACTGGCTCAGTAGGAACCCTGGAAATTATACCTCTCTCTGACTCACACATATAGTAAAAGGGATGCCTAAGGTGACACAACCTGCTTTCAAACATGTACAGGGAGTGTAGTATGTGCATCCAACATAGGCAGCCCTGCAGCACCACCTGAGGCATGATTGCCATGTGTTAAGCAATGTAACACCATGTAGTATATGCAAACTTGATGACCCTGAGTAACATCCTACCCTCACCAAGCATGATGCCACAATATGAAGACAAGCTGGTCAATTACAACAATTGGCTTAAGTATTATTGTTAGTCAAAGCGGATCCAATGCCTGTCAGCTTGGGATGACATGCTGAGCAAGACACGATGCTCCGCTAGGGATGGCTTGCACCTATCACCCCTGGCCTTTTGGATATTGGCAAAGGCTGTTGTCACCCCCATAGTGCCTTGAATAGGTAAGGCTCAAAACACAAACCCACCTCCATAGGTATCACAAGGGATACGAAACTAGAAGTAATGCTACCCTATGCCAGAAATCTAAACTGCAAGATGCATGCAGTCCAAACTCTCCTCAGCATGGAGAATGTTGATATCTGTGTAGTAACAGAAACCTGGTTCAAGGCTCCCATGAGCACCCTAGCACTACCAGGTTACACCTCATACCATGCTTTACAGCCCCAAAACATGGAACAAACTGCAAAAGGAGGGTGAGTATCAATAATTGTCAAGTATACCCACACCCCCAGGTTGGTGCCACAGCATGAAGCAGCACAGACTTATCCACGTGTAAGTAACAGTGGCTAAAACTGCCTCCCAGTTCGTAGCCTTCTACAGACCACCCTCCTAAATCCAGGAACCCCACTTGGCCTACTTGAGAACACATGAAAATATGAAGGTCTCTCCAAACAACATTATATTAGGCGACTGCAACTACCCAAACATAGACTGGGAGCATTATTCTAGCTCCAACACCCTAGGCCAAAGGTTCCTAGAATTCATAAACCGAAATGCTATGGAACAATTGTCACCACTCCCACAAGAGGGGTAAACATACTGGACCTGATAATCACCAACATAGGGACTCTATGGCCGAGACGAGAAGTGTATCCCTCACTGGTAAGATCAGACCATAGAATAATCTCACTGGATATTCACATCCTGACCCTAGTCCCTGGCCAGAAAATCACAGTGAAAAACATGTGTAAAGCAGATTATGCACTCCTCCAAACTGAGGTGGAATCCATTAAAGCCCTTGTGCCTGTGGAAAATATGGCCCAGACCTCAGAACTCATTATAAATGCATTCTATGAACACCTTCAGGAATGCATGGATTATGCAATCCCAAATAAAACCAAGACCCAATCCTCCAAAGGCAGGCATCCTGTCTGGTGGACCCCAGCCATTAACAAACCATGCAAGAGAAGGAGGAAGCTACTACATGATAGAGCAAAACCCAAAAAGGGAAGGCATCACTGATCAGTATTATGACAAAAAACTATGGCCACACATAAAATCCTCTAAGGCCAGCTACGAGATAAAAATTGTACAGGACACTAAGGATAATCACAAGGCTTTCTTTACTGATGGTAGGAACCTGGGTGGGAATTCCCAGATATGCTCAGAATTGGTCCAAAATGACAAACAATACACCAAACCCACAGACATTGCCAACATCCGACCTAACAGGTTCAGTGCAACCCCCACCAAAAGGCCAAATATCTATCCCAGCAGAGTGCTGGCCCCCTGACATCGCAGATGCTCAGGTAACAGCCAGCGTCTCCAAAGCACAACACACAGCATCAATGGGACCAGATGGTGTCCCAGGCTGTGTCCAACATGAAGTCCAAGAAGAATTGAACACCAAATAAAACTATTGCTCAATCTCAGCCTTACCACAGGATATGTACCCAAAGAGCAGTGTACAGCAACAGTGGTCCCTCTCCACAAAGGTGGTGCCTGAATGGATACTGCAAACTATCACCCCAGAATCCTGACTAGCTTGGTCTGCAAAGCTATGGAAAGGTGCATCATGGACCTCAGAAATAAAGATATTGGGGACCTACAGACACTGGACCCTACCCAGTGTGGCTTTCCTAAGGGCAGATCCTGCCCCTTAAACCTGGTTGAGTCATTTGAAACAGTCACCAAGGCCATTGATGAGGGGAAGGTGGTCCACACAGCCTACCTGGACCTTGCAAAAGCCTTCCATACAATACCCCACTTGGTCATTATAGATAAGCTCACCAGCTTAAATATAAACCCCTATGTCACTAGATGGGTTGCAAACCGACTCAAGGACAGAACTGACATGATCAGAAATGCTGGAGCCATGTCAGAGTCCAAACCAGCTACAACTGGCATCCCACAAGGCTCAGTCCTGGGACCCCCCCTTGTTTAGTATATATTTCTCGGAGGTAAAGGCCAACATGGAAGGACTGTGTCTGAACAAGTTTGCAGATGACTACAAACTGGGCGCCATATCTGGCCCTCCAGCTGACACAAGCATCCTACAAAAGGGCCTCATAGAAACAGACAACTGGTGCCACAGCCATGTCATCAAGCTAAACGCAAAAAAGTGTATAGTCATCCCCTTTGGAAAAACAGTAAGTGCCCACCAATTACCACATAGGTGGTAACCCATTAAGTACAGAAGAAGTGATGAGAGACCTGGGGACTCAAGTTGATAGAAATCTCAAATTTGACAACTATGTGGCCGTAGTGGTTATAAAAACATTTCATATACCCACCTAACCATGAAGGTATTCACATCTAGATCAGGGGAGGTCATCGTGCCTCTTCAGTCATCCTTCATCAGGCTCACAATTGAGTGCAATGCCCCTTGTGGGATGTACCTTAGCAGACACCTCCAGCAACTGGAAAGACCCCAAAAGTACCTCACCAGGAGGATAACAGATGCTGCCTGATAAAACAAACTGCAGCTCCACACAGTGGCATACTGCCTGCCCAGAGGCGATCTGTGCCTGATGTATAAAGCCGTGTCCAACCTGGAATCAATGCACATGCTGCACCTTGTAAAATCTGAATCCCATTGAGCTATGCACATGAGAGACCTGAACATCAGCACTGAAATAAATAGGACATGCTCTAGTAATTGATCCATAACCCAGAAGCTCCCTCCACTCTTGAGTAAATTCACAGTCCAGGTTAGCCAGAGAGTCCCTCATAGACTGTCTTCAAGAGGAATCTTGATGGGTGGATGGGAGATTGTAGGTTTACCCTGGGTATCACTTTTGTCACAGTTAGACAGAGGGCACAGTATACTAACCTTGAAAAATGTCATGGCAAACTCCAGTTAAAATGTGTGTTGGACAAGCACACTCTGACTAGGATTAGAAATGCCCTAAGCCACATAGCCTAGTGTTTGTCAATGTCCACCCAAGTTGCGGAATACACTAGTAATGTTGGACAAGCCTGGTTTAAGTAGGCCATAGCTGAACAAAATGCAACATGGTCATACCTTAGTCTGGTGTGCTCAGTATAAATGTTTAAAGCAGTGATGGGGCTCAAACCCAGGATACTGTGCACCATAGTGAAAGGAATGAACCACTACACTATGACAATATTACAGTGTTTGGTCAGTATGAAAGAATGTTGACAAGTGTATGCAAACTGTCCCATGGAAACCCTGCAGGCACAGCATAATCCCTGTTGGGTTCAGACACAAAGCAGTTGGGCAGTAAGAACACAACATGACTTCCAACACACACACTATAAATGTCAAATATTGTTCAAGTTCACACACAACCACAAATGTAGTGGACCTCAGATCTCAACATATGGAAAGGCCATCACACACTTTGATAAATGAGACATATGTTAGGCAACAAACCATGGAAAGCCTGAACTGGGCATGCTCACACACTTAGGCCATGTCTCAGTATAGCAGTCGGTCACACATATCTGGCATTTGTATGTGTTAAGCCAGGAACCTCCCACAATACAGCAATCTGCCCAGTGCACACAGTTAAATGACAACAGAGACATAAGTAATATACTGGAACCCTGTCATGATCAAACATCTTCCACAGGTACACAAGTTGTTCATAGAAACAGGGAAAGCTATGGCAATAAAGACCTGCAAACAGTTTATCAGCAACAAATATTGTGCATCCCAAACATAAACATATGGGTGCAGAGGTCGATACTAGGCTGTTTGCCCTAGGGAATACATAAGCCTAGCCAGAGTGTATTTGGCGTCTGCCTCCCCAGTACAGTAGCCTACTGTGCCTCTGTAAAGTAGGTTACAGAAGGCACCGTTTAAGGCTAGTTTGCTGTGCCTCCATCAAGCAGGGACACAGTGGAGATCCCAGGGGTTGAATTTGCAATGTCACATCCATGTGGCTGGAGTTTGCTGGAAGAGGGTTGGCGAGGGGCTATATCTAACATTAGTTGGGATTCAATTCCAGACTGAGGGGAGCCTTATCTGTAGTGTTTGGGCAATTTCACTGTCAAAACTTGCAAGTGATGATTTTGAGGGATTGAAGTGTCTTGCTAATACTGTTCAGAGATGTCCTCCCTCTGTGGGATATTGCTCTGTTATGTATTAGCTCCCTCCTTCTGTTGTACAGCTTATATATGGCTGGTGTCAACCAGACAGGTCTCCTGTTGTGGAGGAGTCTTGGTTTTATTTGGGAGAGCATGATCAATGAAAACCTGCAGGTGCTCATAGAATGCATTTGTAAAGGATTCTGCAGATTGGGCTGTATACTCCTCCAGCACAGGGCCTTTGAAGTATTCCACCTCAGTCTTCACAAGTGCAAAGTCTGCTTTTGAGAAATACTTTGTTAGCAGTGATTTCCTTGCCTGGGGGTGGGGATGGGATATGGACGTCCAGGGAAAGTTGGATATGGTCAGATATTAACAATGGTGGTCTACCTCTGGTGTGGAACATAGAGTCCCCATGTTGGTGATGATCAGGTCCAATATGTATTCCCCCTTGTGGCTGTGGTGACTGGTTCTGCCATAGCACATGGATTCACAAATTGTAGTGGCTGTAGGGTGATGTTGTTGAGGCCTGAGTAGTTCCCCCAGTCAATATTCCTGTACCTGAAGTTAACCACTGTAATGGCGTATGTGAACACCTTCATATCCTACACTGTTCCCAGGGAAGCCAAGTGTGGTTCCTGGATATGGGGGGTAGTCTGAACTACACACCAAACCAAAAGGCAGTTTTGCACAATGGTAGTTGTATATGTATGGCCTGTCATGCTTAGTGCAGTGGTAACAACCCAGAGGTGTGTGTATCTGTGATGTATATGGATACACCCCCTGGTTGTGTTGTGTGTTACAAGTCCAGTGTTCACGAAGCATGGTATAAAACATAACCAGGCAGTGCTGATGTGCATATGTGACCCTGAACTAGGCGTCTGTTAATGCATATATATTGTTATCCCCCATACTGAGGGATAGTAATAGATGTACATACCTCTTTGTAAAAACTGATGTCAGCACCCTATAAATACTGCAGGAAAAGAAAAGCCACCCAGTAATGCGAATAGCGCGCTCTGCTAATGCGTCTCTCTCGAGTGTCAGAACATAGTTAGGTAGGGGTTTGAATCCTGAAAATGCTCTGTGTGTGTGTGTGTGTGTGTGTGTGTGTGTGTGTGTGTGTGTGTGTGTGTGTGTGTGTGTGTGTGCATGTGTGCAATTCTCTTTGAAAGAAATGTCCCTTTTGAGAAAACTGGAATAACACACTACATGATGTACGTTCCTCTTTGTAAAGACTGATGATGTCAGCACCCTATAAGTACAGCAGGAGAAGAGAAACCACGCAGTAATGCGAATAGCGCGCTGTGCTAATGCGTCTCTCTCAAGTGTCATAACATAGTTAGGTAGGGGTTTGAATCCTGCAAATGCTGTGTGTGTGTGTGTGTGTGTGTGTGTGTGTGTGTGTGTGTGTGTGTGTGTGTGTGTGTGTGTGTGTGTGTGTGTTGGGGGGGGGCAGGGTGTGTGCATGTGTGCAGTTCTCTTTGAAAGAAATGTCCCTTTTGACAACTGGAATAACACACTACATGATGTACATTCCTCTTTGTAAAGACTGATGATGTCAGCACCCTATAAGTACAGCAGGAGAAGAGAAACCACCCAGTAATGCGAATAGCGCGCTGTGCTAATGCGTCTCTCTCAAGTGTCATAACATAGTTAGGTAGGGGTTTGAATCCTGCAAATGCTCAGTGTGTGTTTGTCACACAGTTTGTCAATGTGTGGTGGGTTTTGCTTTTATTATTGTAGGACATATAATTATGACAGTAATTTCAATGCACACATCAGGTATGTGTGTGCCACATACAGATATGTACCTGTGACCTTCAATAGTTCCTATGTGTGAAGCCTGCCTCATATGAATACAGTTGTTACCTTTGCCAGCATGTGCTGCAGATTCCCAGACCATACGCCATATATGTATGTTGATGACAATGCAGGCTACTGCAGTGATCTGTGTCCTAGGCCAACTGGGTGACACACAGTCATGAAAGCTGTCATATATTAATGTGGGTGAGGGTTCATGTCTGGAGTATATGTCAGACATGTTATAACACAGCAAAGTCTGTGAGTAATGGACATCCAGTGTAGGTGTATGGCAACTGTTGCTGATATGCATAAAGACACCTTCTTGCTTAGGCGATACACCAAGGGACTGCACAATACCTTTGGAAATGTGAATATCACAGGATAGACAAGAAAACACTTGTCCATATGTACACACCATTACCCGTTCTACATGATGGGTGCTGCCACCTACATGGTACTATTGGAATACTATGTTAAGTACATGCTGATGACAAAGTTACAGTTGTGTTACAGTAATAGAGCATGGCTTGGACAACAGGTATCTGTCTGTATGATACCCTTGTGGTGGTCATGTGTGTCATGTGCAGAATGCATTGTAGGCCACTGTATGCATTTCCAGTCATGGATGAACATATCCCTAGTGTGTTGGCTTGCACGTGAGACTGCTATATGGCAAACAGTATTCTTCCCAGGGATGTGTGGGGCTCAGTAAGAATGGCTACATGGTATAGTGTAGTACTGCAGGGATATCACTG
The DNA here is from genome assembly GCF_019279795.1 of Protopterus annectens. NCBI lineage: Eukaryota > Metazoa > Chordata > Ceratodontiformes > Protopteridae > Protopterus > Protopterus annectens. The sequence continues at coordinate 849,660,740 of NC_056726.1, read as the reverse complement.
ACACTGGGTTTCCTACATCTATGTATCAGTTGAGGATACATCATGTAATAGGTTCATAGGTTCATACTAGGCTATCTGCCCTAGGGCAGTTATAAGCCTAGCCAGACTGTGTTTGGCTTTCGCCACCCATTTTAAATGAATTTTGCTATGGCCTTTTTCCAGGTTAGTATACTCTGCCTTTGTGCAACAGTGACACAGAAGTGAGACATTTGTGCTGAACCTGTCAGCAATGATGTTGGCAATGTATGTGGCTTACATGTATTCTTTGTCATTTAGGACTACTTCTGAGCATATCTGGGAATTCCCACCCAGATTCCTAACATAACTAAAGAAAGCCTTGTGATTATCCTTAGTGTCTTGTGCAATTATTCTCTTGAAGCTGGCCTTAGACGATTTTATGAGTGCCCGTATTTTGTTCCAAATACTGATCAGAGATGCCATCCCTTTGTGGGATATTGCTCGATCATGTAGTAGCTACCTCCGTCTATTGTTTTCTGTTATGTGGCTGGGGTCCACCAGAAAGGACACCTGTCTTTGGAGGATTGGGTCTTGGTTATATTTGGAATTGCATGATCTGTGCATTCCTGAAGGTGTTCATAGAATGCGTTTATAAAGGATTCAGCAGTGTGGGCTGTATTTTCCACAGGCCCGGGGGCTTTGAAGGATTCTACCTCTGTCTCGGTTTTGAGGTGTGTGGAATTTGCTTTAGACAACTTTTTCACTGTGGTTTTCTGGGCAGGGGCTGGGGTTGGTATGTGAATATACAGTGAGATTACTCTATGGTCTGATCTTACCAGTGAGGGATACACTTCTGGTCTGGAGCATAGAGTCCCCATGTTGGTGATGATCAGGTGCAGTATGTTTTCCCCTCTTGTGGGAGTGGTAACAAGTTGTTCCATAGCATTTGAGTTTATGAATTCTAGGAACCTTTGGCCTAGGGTGTTGGAGCTACAGTAATGCTCCCAGTCTATGTGTGGGTAGATGAAGTTGCCCAATATAATGTTGTTTGGAGAGACCTTCATATATTCATGTGTTCTTAAGTAGGCCAAGTGGGGTTCCTGGGTTTAGGAGGGTGGTCTGTAGCAGGCTATGAACTGGAAGGCAGTTTTACCCACTGTTAGTTGCACGTGGATAGTCTGTTATGCTTCATGCTGTGGCACCAACCTGGGGTGTGGGTATCCTTGACAATTATTGACACTCGCCCCCTTTCGTAGTTAGTTCCTTGTTTTGGGGCTGTAAAGCATGGTATGAGATGTAACCTGGTAGTGCTAGGGTGCTCTTGGGAGCCTTGAACCAGGCTTCTGTTACTGCACAGATATCAATATTCTCCATGCTGAGTAGAGTTTGGACTGCATGCATCTTGTGGTTTAGATGTATGGCATTGAGTATCATTACTTCTAGTTTCTTATCCCTTGTGATAACTATGTAGGTGGGTTTGTGTTTTGAGCCTTGCCACCAGAATGCAAACCATTGACATTGTTAAACCGTATGACTCACAGCATACTGTCAAACCATGTCATACATACATGTGACCCCAGGTGAGACATATGTGTAGTACAACACAAAGTAGTCACCAATATGAACTACAGTGTATGACTACTGTGTCACATGGTGCATGTCACCCTTGCCATGTATGCACTACGCATCTACATGCAGAGAATGCAACTCCACCTTGTTTACAAATGTACACCTGCAACTGTGTGCTGCAAACATCACACATGTACTGTCCAGTCCACAACACATGCAGGCACAGGTACACACAACTGCCATGTGGCACATGTGCAGACATTACACTTTTGGAATTAACACTGGTGTATAAAAAACTACAATGACAATCATAGTGTTAATGCATCAGGCATGCTGGGATATACCCACAATGATATCATTACACTGTACTGTTAACATGATAATATTACTACAGTGCTATGTAGTCACCCTGTGCATCAGCACCATGCTATCCTGTTCCTGCATCAATGTTACAGATTGCAGGAGGTGGCACAGTTTCATCATATGCACAGGGTGTGTACTTGGTTTGCCAGAGTCTGCCATTGACACATCCAATCGACATGTATGTGTGTGTGTGTGTTAGTGAGGGACAACAGTACAACATGGGGCAATGTTGATGCGGTGTGTGTGTGTATGTGTTAGCCCTAGGTGTTAGCATTATGCATGTGTGTATGCATGCACACAGTTCCACCACATGGCTGCCATATATGGGTGTTTGTGGACAGCCACAGACTGTACCTGCCAGGTCATACAGATCACTGTCTCTGGCCACGGACACGGTACCTGTGCCTGGCAGGGGTGCTACAGACAGTATCAGGTATTAAGCCAGACTGGGTAATGTCATCAGAAGCAGTGGGTTGCTGACTCGACACATGTCCCTGCTGGGACTGTCCAGAGCCACGTGCACGTGGTCTTCTAGGATGGTCTGATGACAGCACAGACCCAGCATTGCTGGGGCTGGTACTGGCACTATGGGAGCGGCTGCAGGTTTGTTGTCATCCGCGACGACTTCCAGCTGCTGATGTTGCTGGCATACGTCCACGTCGACGCCTCAACCATCCTACATTGCCCTGGCTCATGGACATGTAGTTGTGGAACAGATCTAATGTGTCCCCCCAACGTCTATCAATGACCTCGCCGACAGTACGTATGGCAGCCGCAACGTCACGCATAATGTCATTCATAGCAGTGTGATGTGCTCTAAGCTCCCTCAGACCATGTCTAGTGTACCGTTCCATATGTGCCTGTACCTGCATTACAGCCCAGAACATAGCTGAGGTTGAAAGACCTCTGTGGGCACATCTGACAGGGGCAGTACGACCGCGGATGCTCCCAGAAGAACCCCTGGACATCTGCCTGTGTGGTACCATGTCAGAACTCTGGCCATGGCTGCTGTGAGGGGATGCATGTGCCACTGATACCACATTACCCTGGTCAATGCCCACTGTATGCTGTCCCTCAGCTAAGGACATTGGTGACAATGGATGTATCGGCAGGATGACTGTGCACATTGATGGGGTTGACTGCTCTGTACTGTCGATTGGCTGACCAACAACAGACCCTGTCACACCTCCCTGTGCCATTACACATGTATCATCATTATCACTCTCACCAGCAGTGGCTTCAGATTCCCTGCTGCACGCCAACAGAGCAACACCAGAACCTGTGAGAGGAAGACAGGAAACAGTTTACAATGTGTACACAATGTTACCACAGATGCACACGGGCACATGCACACATGGGCACATGCACACATGCACACTCCTCAGTACATGAGATACAAACACACACACACACACACCTGCAATCCAACACATAACAATACTGTTTGGGGGTATTATTAGTATTATTATCATTAGTATTAAAAGTATTGTTATTACACACTCACCAGCATGGATTGGCTGCATTGCTGTTACTCCAGAGGGACCTGCACAAATAAGAGAGTTATTGTCAGTGGCTACAACTGTGCCATTGATACTGTGAGTATGCTACAGTACAGTAGTACAACAGTTGGCTTTCACAGGTGTAGTGATGATATTCAGAATATCAATCTTGCACAAGAATAGGCAGGATAACAGCTACACACACAGTAGACATCTCACATATGCAAAAACTACCAGTGCAGAGAACAGTCAACTACAGATATGGCATGTTACCTGCACACTCCATGTCCACATGCTGGGTGGCTCCGGCCTCCATCATGACGCATGTCTGTGGATGTTGTTGTTGTTGGCCTGGAGCCACAACACTTAGGAGTAGCTCCTCCACTCTGTTGAGGGGGGGTGGATAGGTACCCCACCACCTGTGGCAAGCTGTTGTCTGTGGATATCAGACGCACGCTGACGGACATTTCTAATTAAATCACTACAGTGATGGCGTACCTGCTCATATGTCCGGTTATGCGTGCCTATGTCATTTACCCAATGGACAAGGTCTTGCCATAGTTCAGCCCTCTCCTGCTGGTTCTAGCTGGTCCTGGAAAACAGTGTATTGAAATCCCACACCAGGCTCTGGTGTATCTCCTCATCTTCTGCAGCTGAATAACACGGGTTGCGGTGATGCACCATCGCCCTGGAAGGAAAAGATAAATATGTGAGCAAGTCATATGGCACACGTAATACTCTACTGTTCTGATGTCACTGAACTTCCATATATAGCATCTGTCTGTCTATCAGGGGATACACATGTACATTACCACATATCAGTGCTCAGCCTACAACTGTGTGACAGTGCCTGCCACACTCCATACAACAAACTAGTATACACCAGCACTCGGCACACTGTTTGAGGTACACTGCACAACCTCACACTAGGGGTATGTATCAAGCTACTGGATGGAGAATATTGTCATCCCATGCAATGCATGCAATGCACATCTACAGTTTCATTGGTAATCCACCCTAGTCTTTGCTGCCATACCCCTACCTACACCGCAGTCGTACACAGGGAACTACTGCACAACATATGGCAATCTAGTATGTTAGTATCCCAATAACTGACTCATCTTTCTCTGGCCTCACACCAAGGACACAGACTACCATGACAGACACAAAGTCACGCTGAGCAATCACACCATTGCAGACCTTGCACACAGTCAGTGTCACACTCATTCCACCTCACATAGTTGGTATTGCACTGAGTACATGTGTGTGTGCATTGTGTCATAGGTAGGTACTATGCTATTGGCCCTGGGCCTATGGCAGCATAGCCTTATGCTACCCTGCCCCTTGGGACACATAATGTGATTGTACTTGCTCCTGTCGAACAGTTACACAGAGGTGACTCACACGGCATATTACCTATCTCCATAACATTCATCAGGGGTATGTCTGACATCTACTAATGAGGAGCCTTGTTTGTTAATGCTGGGTGGTTTAGTCCAGGGTATGGCATATTTGTGGATATCAAAGGGGAGGCTATTGTACACTTGTTTCCCATGTTTGCTTCTGACACCTCCAGTAGTAGGCAGGCAACCACCTATGTGGTAGTTAGTGGTTAAAGTGTTTTGGATTGAGGTATGGTACTCCTGTATCCACACTGGTGTTCAGCCCATGCTTTGGTCACCAGGCAGCTGTTGCAATTCATCTGCGCCCATGTCCTTCTCTCTCTCTCTCTATATATATATATATATATATATATATATATATATATATATATATATATATATATATATATATATATATATAAATAAATAGATATATTCATATACATACATATCTATAGACATTCATATCTATCTGTATGTGTATGTATCTATATATGTATGTGTCTATTACATCTATATGTATATACATATTCTATCTATCTATATATGTCTATCTATCTATACATACCTCTCTAGGTACATATACATATATATATATATATATATATATATATATATATATATATATATATATATATATATACATACACACACACACACACACACACACACACACACACATACTTATAAATATCCATTGCTGTGCAACTACATAACTACATGCACATCTTGGCACATAGAATGCTCACCTTTCATGGTGGGGATGTCACTTCTGTAACAGTTGTGAGACATACCATTTTGTAATGATATTGCACAGTGTTGTGCAGAATGCATTATGCTGTCCTCAGGCCGTATAGCTGTAGCAGGCCTCACTGGCTCAGTCCCACAGAAGTTCACCACCACATGACATATACCTGCACTGCATGCTGTTTTCAATGCACACACTACAACCTACATTGATATGTGCACATGGCAACCTTCAACTACATGTGTATGTCCAGCCTTCGCTAATGGTTGCAGTATGTCCCTTGCCCTATGCACATCTTCATATACATATAGATACAGACTGCTGACACATATGGAGTGTTCACAGTATGTAGATTATTAGATTATGTAGTTTACATTACCTTTGTCTCTAACAGCTTTTTTTGTTTGGCTGGCTGGCTGGCTGGCTGCCTGTTCGGCTGGCTGGCAGGCTGCCTGGATGGCTGGCTGGCTGGCTTGCTGGCTTGCTTGCTTGCTGCCTTGCTTTTTTTTTTTTTGGGTCTCTGTCTCTGTCTGTCTTTCTGTCTCTCTCTCTCTCTCCCCCTCCAGTTGCTGCAATGATATTATTGCATGTGTGGACTGGCAGTACAGGCTGCTTTTGTAGGTATCTGCACATGTGCATGTGATGGCCTCTGCACCAGTTGGTGGCCAGCATTTACTAATTGGATGCAGCCTGCTGTGTGGTAATTGCAGTTCTCACTGTGATTTCAGGACACTGCTATAAAATGTTAGGTTAGGTAGGCATAGGCCTTTCAGTTTTGCAAGGTGGGGACCATGCTGGTTTGCTGTGGACACTGTTGTGTCAGTCAGAAGGTTGGTATGTCTCTCATATCTAAGGCTGTGTTGTAGCCACTGAAATGCATGTTGTACTGAAACCTGACTGTTGCTTCTTCTAGTTCATTCTTCTCAGTGTGTATGTTAACTCACACCTGCTAATGCTAACACTGTTTACATGGGAGTATGTACTTTCCTGTGGGACTTGTGGATTAACTGGTATACAACTGTAGCTCTTGCAATGTGTTGCTATGGCTTCACTATTTTCCCTTTACATTCACTCCTTGAAGGCCTGATATTTCTCTTTACTGGAATGTGTTGCTATGGCTTTCCTATTTTCCATTTACATTCACTCCTTGTAATGCATGATATATTTCTTTCAGCAGTAAATTCTTGTATGTTTGCTGTGGTTTGGTGGCACTGCATGCAGTCTGGTGAGGCCAAGGTCTGGGGTTTGCCACTTACAAGGGTATCTTATTTTGCTGCTGAGCAGTAGTAGGGCCTTGTATTTTGTACTAATAGTTATGAATATCAGGCACATGCAGTGCTTGTAAACTGCTATACTGTCCTTAGTTTGTTAGATGGCTACATCCTTTGATATTTCTGTGTTGTACTCCTACATGAGGGTGTGCTTGTGGAAGTAATTCTACAGCTATTTGCAGAGTGTGTAACAGCAGACAGGCTGATGTGCCGGTGTGTTTCTGACACTTGCAGGCCTCAGATACCCTCAGGTATATATTTGAGCAGCCTCAGGAAAGGTACATATCAGTGGGATACACCCGTGATATATTTCAGATATTCTGCAGTGGTGACTGTGGGGACTGTGTGTGTCTTTTGAGCATATGTATTACTACACCATTTCTGATATGCAAGTAGTGTTTACTTTAACTTATTGATGGTGAACATTACGTGGGATTCCCCACCTTTCTGCCTACTGTTAGTACATTTCACAGGGAGTCAGTGGGGCACAGGTAACATTTTTTGACAAATCAAGGCCATCCCTGTAAATCAGTCACAGTTGGGATGTCTGGCCTCATACCTATTCAAATATGGTGGTGTTTATCCTGCCCTGATACCGTGTGTGGGTTGTAAGGTGCTACTGTAACATTATTGCCTACTAGCATGGCTGTTTCTTTTATCACACTCATGTAATGCAATTCCACAAGAATTGCCACTAAACATACAGGGAACAAGCTTTGTGTAATGGCCTTCCTATATTCCCTTTACATTCACTCCTTGTATTTCATGATATATTTCTTTGAGCACCATGTTCTTGTATATCTGACTTGGCTCAGTGGTAATTCATGCAGACTAGTGTTTCCAAGGTCCGGGGTTCGAGACTGACAGGGGTATTTTATTTTGCTGATGAGCAGACTGCAGGTCTTGTCATACAGAGTGACTAAGGCACTTTTAAGCAGTTGCAAGCGGGTTTGTGCTGGTTTGCGCGATGTTCACGCATGCGCACAGTCGCTTAGCTACGTGCACACTCGCTTAGCTAAGTGCACACAAGCGCACACCCGCTGACTACTGCTCAAAAGTGCTTACTCTCGCTAACACCCACGCTAATTTCTTTTAAAGAAAAGAAAATGGGGAGATAGGAAAGTGGTGAAAAAGTGGGCACAAAGAGGGTAGGACAGTAGGAAAACAAGCTCGGGATTTGCAGGAAGGACGTAGGGAAGGCCCATAGCTGCCCATTTCTTTATCAGCAACAGCTGTGCATATGTGTGTAATTGGTGTGAAATTTGAAACCTTCCACCCCTGAGAGAGGTGTGAGGACAACAAAATATGTTGTACAGCCAATTTTAATGATCAGTTGACATGTCCAGCAGACATGTCTACAAAATGGGCAGCTATGTATGGGGCGTAATTTTTTTGTGGGAACAGTGTGTCCTTTTTTCATTTTTTTTTCAGGTGAGAGTGGAATGTGAGGTACAGGAAGTAGGTATATTTGGGGAGGTAGGTTGGGGAGGTTAACAGACAAGACAAACAAGACGCATACAGGGGTGGAGTATGACACGTGGGGGGAAACACAATTGACAGGGACGGATGTTTGGATATCGCGAGCCCATGAGCCCACAGATGGCAACAGTGGAACTGAGATCCCCACCCATGGGCAGTTACCACTGCGCCATAACTGCAAAGGACGGGGCTGTGCTGGGGGCTGTATAGGATGGGCAGGCACACCCATGAGTTGCGTCACCCTCGCCTCAAGCTAGCGTAGGGGATCAAGCACAGAACGCTTGATCTCGCTACGCACCACAGACCGAACACTATGGAGGGTGAGTGGACTTCTCCGACCACGCTTGCAGAGGAGGGACGAGCCCCATCCCCTGCAGCGCTTTAACCCAAAGGTGGCACAGGGCCACCGGAGGAGGTTCCGGCCTGGGCACTGGTGCCAGGTGCACTCGCCAGCTGAGGTGGGAGATGTGGGTCCGCTGGAACCCGCCTTCCCTGTTGTCCTATGTTTATCAGTATTTTATGACATTTTGGGTTAGTAACAAACAACACTATTCCAAATTAGTTGTAACCGCATGCATCAGTATTCCCATTAACCAAACAACCATGAATTCCGAACATTGAACAGCAAGCATAACACATGCATATTTAGAACAACAGTACACATTCCAACAGCATGCAGAGTTGATTGGTGGCAACAGGCCATCAGGTTTGGATATGTGAACAGGGCACATGCATCAACGTACATGCAGATATGTATGAACCAACAGGACAAATGTCCATGGGAATTAATTGTCATAACACATACCCAGTTTGGTGTGGAATGGCATCATTTGTGAAAATAGGGTAGGGTGACGAAATATTACATTAACAACTTAAACTACCTATACATATGCTGTACATTCCTAGTAGGTGCAGATATATCCCCTACATGTATTAGTACAGTTTAAGCTCACTCTGGAAGCTCCAAATAAACAGTTATTTTGCATTTTGGAATCTATTACTGATTATTTCAACAAATCTTGGATTTATATCTGTGGATTTATATCTGTGGTTCTTTTAGCCCTTATTTGGAGCTTCCAGAGTGAGCTTTGGTTGTGTTTTGGTAACGTGTGTTCACTCAGTTCACATCTCTTTACTTCGGTTATTAGTACAGTTTCCTATATGCAACCTTAGGAATGTTGGTAATGGGAATGTTACTGCTACATTAATATACATTCCATTTTTATTCATACATGTTCATATCTGGCTGTGTTCTGGTACAGCATCCTGCTACATTTGATTTATATGGCTCTAGACAACTGTGGATGTTCAGTATTTCATACAACCAAACTATCTCTATATTGCAAGGGTACAGCACCATATCCAAATTGTGGGACATACACATTCCAGGTTCAGTACTTTATTACACACATTTCACTCTTTGGTTGTGGCTGTTTCATTCGTTTCATTATGTACTCACTGCAGTATAACTTTATTCCAGACTTAAAGCAAAATCAAACCAAGAATGAAAATCACTTGGCACCACAGGACCCGGAAGCACGTAAACAAAGGCTTTCAAAATAAGCAGATGAAGAAATCAAACAGCTGCTAGGTCTCCAAAAAGATCCTTTAATGTAACCAGGCAAAATAAAAATCCACAATATCATCCATGCACTTTCACTCGACCACATGCGAGCTTTCTCAAGGCAAACAACATTGCTGGAAGTTCATTCACATTAAATACTTCCAGAATCATCACATGACTTCCTGTGAACCTTTCCCAACAGGAAAATCACCATATAAGGAAATTCTAAAATACATTCTTATTATCATTAAAAATAATTCATTTTCTAAAAATAATTCATTTTCTAAAAATGTCTTGGCGACTGAATAGCATAATGAACTTGAAATTGAATACAAACTATTAAAATATGTCATAAAACAATTCTGTAAAATATTTTTATAGTTGTGTAATACAAATAAGTGCAGTAACCCCTTTTAACCATCAGGGGTGAAATCAAAACTCCAATTTAAAACCTAGAGTTACTAACTAGCATTGTAAAACATTTCTTATCTGAGTTGCCAATGTATAACATTCCATATATCATATTATAAAATCTTATGGATTCAAAAGTGAATAAAACAATAGATGTCATGTTCTGCTAAACTGTGTTATAGACGAGCTTGTCTCAATTTCAAAACACTAGTGATGTTGAGGGTGTCATTCAGACCTAGGTATCTAGTAGTAGTGTGGATTTTTATTTTGCCTGTTTACATTAATGGATCTTTTTGGAGACCTAGCAGCTGTTTGATTTCTTCATCTGCTTATTTTGAAAGCCTTTGTTTACGTGCTTCCGGGTCCTGTGGTGCCAAGTGATTTTCATTCTTTATTCCAGACTTATTACAGCTTTCTTGGTAGATTCATACCCTCTTTCTCACACTCTCACTTGTTTTATTTTTACATTTCAGGATGGTACTTAATTCTAGGCGTTAACATTTCTTACTGGGTTACAACAATCCTTTCCAACTGACTCACTTATTTCATATGGCAGATTTTAAAAGGGATGCATTTGACACATGTCTATCCTTTGTTGATTGATTACCACTCATTTTCAGGCTGAAGCAGGTATCTGATATTACAATACAGGTGGAAACTCTCTATTTGAGACTTGTTTAATGTTTATTTCTGGATTACAGGCTGCATCACTTATCTAATCTTACAGTACTAGTAGAATCTTTCTTCTAGGCTTATTTGAACTTTATTAATATGTAACAACACTGAACTCTTTTACAAGCTGTCTCACTTATATTCTATAACAATTCCAGCAAAATAATTACTAACCTGCCTGGTAGCGCAACCTCACCAGCCTATCAGCATAGGCTCGCTGATTCATGGAACGGACACCTGCAGCTGTAATATAAATGATGTAATATTGGAACATACATCTCCATACTGTAGACTAGGATAATTTCTTACATACCTAATTACATGGATGCTTACTCAGTAGTGGGGCGTTAGGCATTTGCCGGGCCTCCTGGATCCAACGGTTCAGTTGGTCCTGCTTAGGTCTCTTCAGGTCCGCATGGTGGTGATGGACCTGTTCACCAGTCCTTGGAATGCCTGTGGCACTGGTGAGATCATGTGCCAACCGGTTCCACGCCTCTGCCTTGTATGCACCCCACTGAACCTGGCCCTGCATGAGTTGTGCCTCATGATCATGGACTAGGAGCCAAACCATATATTTTGACTCCTCAACACCCCACCTGAGAAGAGGCCTAGGGTGGAGCCAGAGTTGGAAAGTTTTGAGCAGGCTTCGGATGTTTCAGAGTCTTCGGCTGAAGACTTGCAGGAGTACTCTCCTTATTCTGATTCTGATGCAGAAGATTCCACTCCTTCTGCTTCTCCTCCAGAGGATTTTTCTTTTTCAGAGACACTTCATTCTATGAGGGAACATTTTAAGTGGGAAGGTCAGGACTTCTCTGATTCACGGAAAAGGCTTAGGGAATTTTTGTTTTTACCTCAACATAGGCCCTTAGCTATACCCCCTGTTCTGGATGTTGTGCAGGATGTATTTTCAGAGGCCTCACTTCATCCTGATTCTCTGCCTCCTGCACCTGTTAAACCGGATAGGTATTACAGGGTGCCTGAGGCTCATAAATATCTCTATAAGAGTCCTAGGGGACCCAGAAACTGTTAGTCAAGGACCTAAGGGGGTCAAGGCCTCTGTTGTAAAGAATCCGGTTCCTCTAGATAAAGAGGCCAGAGCTTTGGATAGGTGGGGAAAAAAGGTCTATACATCTTCTACCTTAGCTATGAGGGCTTTGAATTGCCAGTTTCATATGTTGAAATATCAAAATTTCCTCCTTTCGCAATTGAAGTCTAAGGTGGATGCTCTGGCAGAAGGCATTGACTGTAAAGAATTACAAGATTTGGTGCATGTCTCTGAACAGGTGGGTAAGCATTCTTTACAGTGTGGTTTTGATGCTGTGCAGGCCTCTTCTAGGGTGGCTGCCACTGGTTCAGTTCTTCGCAGGCACGCCTGGCTTAAGGATCAGAATTTATCTGACCATGTTAAGACAAGGATTTTGGATGCTCCTTTGCAGTCTGAAGTGTTGTTTGGTCCACCTGTGGAATCAGTCCTAAAGAAATTGCAAGACAAGGCTAAGTCTATGCAGACTGTTAAAGATTTTTTGCAAGTTCCGCCCCCAAAGTTTAGTAGAAATTGGCCTGCTAAGGGGTGGACGTATCCTTCCTCTGATTCTCAGTCTAGGGGTAGATCTAGACGTGGTAGGGGCAGAGCTCAGAGTTCCTTCAGACCTAGAACATGGAGTTCACCTGCACAGTCTTCGAGTGAGGGCAGGGGCCAGTCCTTTCGTAAACAGGCCCAATGACCTACTTTTTCAGCTGCCAGATCCTTCTTGCCTGGCAGTACCTTTGGGAGGAAGGTTGGCACTCTTCAAGGAAAATTGGATTTTAATTACCCAAGACAAATGGGTATTGGATATCATACACCAAGGTTACAAGTTTTATTTCCATACCTTACCTCCTTTCAAAGGCATGCCAGACGTTCCTCCTCAACAAAGACTAGAGGCTCACAAACAGATTTCTCTACTACTACAAATAGGAGCTATACAACCGGTCCCTCTGCTAGAAGTGGGCCTAGGATTTTATTCTCGCCTGTTTCTAGTACCAAAGAAAGGGAACACGTGGAGACCAATTTTGGATTTATCTATCCTCAACACATATCTGGACATTCCCAAGTTCAAAATGTTGACGTTACAACAGCTTTTACCTCTGCTGGGCAAAGATCACTGGCTGGTGACTCTGGATCTCAAGGAGGCTTACCTTCATATTCCTATCAGGCCCTGTTGCAGGAAGTATCTGCGTTTTCGGGCTGGGACTTTTCATTATCAGTTCTCTGCATTGCCCTTTGGCTTATCTACTGCGCCCAGAGTGTTCACAAAGGTTCTGGCTCCAGTGGTAGCTTTCTTCAGGCTAAGAGGAATACAAATCTATCCTTATTTGGACGACTGCCTGATTCTGGCTCAAGGAAAGGACGAACTTCTTCATCAGTTGCAGTATGTGATGGCAGTGTTAAGATGCCTAGGGTATTCTGTGAACGAAATAAAGTCCAGTCTAGTACCCTCTCAGGACATGTGCTTTCTGGGTGTGAGACTGAATACAGCATCCCAGATGGCCTTTTTGACCCCGGACAAACAAAAGAATCTTTCTCTTTACTTCCACCAATTGTCTCGTCAGTCCAGGCTGACTGCAAGGACAGTCCTTCAAGCCTTGGGGTTCATGGCATCTTGTATTCTGGTACTTCCCAATGCCAAACTGCATATGAGGAAGCTACAATGGTATCTCAAAAATGTATGGACGCAGCACTGCCAAGATTTGGACACTGTCATTCCGATAATACCTTGCATCCAAAAGGAATTTTTGTGGTGGGCTCAGGAATGTCACCTAAACAAGGGACTCTCTGTGACCCGACCAGAGGCGAGTCAGATTCTAACGACAGATGCCTCAGACAAAGCTTGGGGAGCTCATCTGAATGGAAAGTGGATACAAGACACGTGGCCTGCCAGACTTTACATTTACATATCAACTTGAAGGAGATGTTAGCAGTCCAATTTGCATTGATAGCTTTCAAGGATTTGCTTCTTCCAGGGCAGGTGTTGATTCTAACAGACAACACAACTGTCATGTGGTACATCAACAAGCAAGGGGGGACACATTCTTATCCTCTATGCAGGCAAGCAATGATTTTGTGGGAGACTGCTCTCAGTTTACAGCTGAATCTTCAGGCAAGGTTTCTGCCAGGAGCACAGAACTCCTTAGCAGATGTGTTGAGCAGACAAATTATGGATCCCCACGAATGGAAATTGGATCCTCATGTATTTAAAAAATTGACAGTGTTATGGGGAACTCCAGACATAGATCTGTTCGCTTCTCCTCTAAATTACCAGCTGCCAAAGTTTTGCACAAAAAGGTTTCATCCCATGGCTTGGAAAGTGGATGCTCTCTCATTCAATTGGAGCAATTTTCACGTGTATGCCTTTCCACCTCTGCCTCTTCTCCCAAAGGTACTCCTGAAGGTCAGACAGGACAAGCCAACCATGATTTTAATAGCTCCGGATTGGCCTCGACAGCATTGGTACCCATTACTGAGAAGTCTGGTACGGGAGCCTCCATGGCCTTTGCCTTCGATTCCACACCTGCTGTCTCAGGAGAACAGTCATTTACTCAATGTCAAACTTCACTCTCTACATCTAACAGCCTGGCATATTCTGTTTTAAACCCTGGAGGGTCTCAACTTCCATAACAAGTTTTGAATGTTATTTTGGAGGCCAGAAGGCCTAGTACAAGGAAAGTTTACGCTGATAAATGGAGGAGATTTTTAATTTGGAGTACAGCAAAGGACTTTGATGTTTCTAAACCTAATTTAAGTGTTGCTCTTCAATACCTTACTGAGTTATTGGACAAAGGTTTGTCCTTCTCCTCTATTAAGGTTCATGCTGCAGCAATTTCTGCTCACTATGACTGTGACCCACCATTATTTTCTCATCCTTTGTTTAAGCAATTCCTTAGAGGGGCAAAGAATATAAGACCCCCACGTAGAGCTCCTACTCCTGCTTGGGATCTCAATTTTGTGTTGGAGAAACTCACTCTACAACCTTTTGAGCCTGCAGCGACTGCCGAGTTGAACTATTTATCATGGAAGACTGCTTTTTTGTTGGCCATTACCTCTGCAAGAAGGGTTTCTGAATTACAGGCCCTTATGGCGGTTGAGCCTTTCCTAATTTTCCACAAGGACAGGGTATCTTTGCGTACTAACCCTTCCTTTATGCCTAAAGTGGTTTCTAGTGTGGCTTTAAACCAAACTATTCATTTACCTACTTTTTATGCAAACCCCCAAAATAAAGGGGAAAAGATTTTGCACACTTTGGATATACACAGACAGTTGCGATATTATTTGAGCAGAACTAAAGGGTTCAGGCAGTCTCAGCAGTTGTTTGTTTCATTTGCTTTGGGTTCTCAGGGCAAACCTGTTTCAAAACAGACTATTTCTAAGTGGATTGGTTTTGTATTGCTTTCTGTTATTCCCATCATGGTAAGGAGATTCCAGCTGGGATTAGGCCTCATTCCACTAGGGCTACTGCCACTTCTACAGCTTTCTTAAGGGGGGTGGCTACTAAAGATATTTTGGAGGCAGCTACTTGGAGTTCAGTGCATACTTTCTCTAAGCATTATCACCTTCCACTTTACTCTAAATCTAGGGCTGGTTTTGCCACTGCAATTTTACAGGGCATTTTGGCAGCTCCTAATGCTTTATAGTTTTGCCATCCTCCCTTACCTCTGCTTTGGGATTCTACCCATATGTAAGGACTGCAGCAATGTGAGATGAAGAACATAGTACAGTTTTGTACCTACCATAAATGTAGATGTTCAAGATCCACATCGCTGCAGTCCAACCCTCCCTCCTTCCCTCTGTAGTTAGAGGTGGTTGTGTGGTTTGGGTTGTGAATATTGTAAATATTGTAAATATGATTAGTGCAGGGTGGTTGGTTGTTTTTTGCTGTTTTTTGGTTTTGGCCTTTCTTTTTAGGGCCGTCTGACATCTGGGGCAAGAAAAGACTGAGGATATGACGTCGGTCATGCGCATTTGTACCCTGACGTCCTGATGTCAGTTTTAAGCGCCTTGACCGACGTCAGCCTAATACTTTGGTATTCGGGCCGACCGAGGACAGCGGACTACCCATATGTAAGGACTGCAGCAATGTGGATCTTCGAACATCTACATTTATGGTAGGTACAATACTGTACTTTTCGTGAATCCTGCCCATTAACTTTTCTTTTGTGGATTTAGTTTGTTGTGCTTTTACCCTTTTTTGCTGTTCCGTTAATAAAAATTTTTATTTGCTGGTCTACAAAGAGGAGGAGTCCTTCTTTAGTGCCTTAATTCGTTTTATCTTGGTTTTTGTGGTTTTGGGCACTTTTCTCTTCAGTTTTGTTCATTTCCAACATACTGTTGATTTCTTCTAGTCAACTCTCATGCTGCCTAACTTCTGTCCAGCATTTTCCTTTGAAACATTGGAAAAAGTTTCACTGGCAAAGTCTCTCTCTGGTCTGTATTACCAGAAGTACAAGAAGCAGAATCTCCTTGTGTTCCACATCTTTTTGTTGGAGAAACTTTTATATTTCCTTCTTAGCATGTACTTCATCAGAAAATGATTTTGTTCCTCCAGGGAAGAATATTTTGAAGATAGCTAGGTACAGCAGTTTGAATCTCATGTCTGTTTCTCAACATTCCCTGAATAGTGGAATAAATTTACTCCACTTCTGCCTGATGTACAATGTGTAGTCATTCTCTGCAAACACTCTGCTGTCTCCCACTTTTAGTACCTTGCCATTCTGCCACCGTTTTGTCAGAGTCCACTCCTTTTGCTAGTAGGATTGCATCTTTACTATTAAAAGTGTGGGTTGCTTTTTCATAGCCAGTTTGTAGCAGCCACACAATGTGCGCTTTCAATTAACAACTACTGCAGTGGAATACCAGTCCAGTTGCTTATTTGTGCTTTTCATAAAGTTAAAAAATAAAAAACAGATAAACTAGTGGTCTTAAAACTTTGATTTTCTCAGTCACAGTAATTTCCAGAAATCATGAAACCCAGATAGTGTTCCAAATCAACAAGCCTTTGCAATCCTCCATCAGAAAAAAATGAGAAATTATATATTTCTGATTTTTTTTGTTTATGTAGTGAGGATCAATTGTCTGTGATGAATAAAGGCTTGTTGTTTTGGAACAGTACCTGGGTTTCATGATTTTTAAAAATTATTCTGACAGAGCTCATCAATGAAGTTTTAAAACCACTAGTTTCTCTGTGGGCTAAAGGTTTAATGGTGGTGATCGCAGAGCAGTTCGATTGTTTGGCCCTTCAGATAATGTGTGGAAAAAGAAAGATGAATATTAATGGTTACCTCCCCAAACTGAAAACGTGACAGATTTAAATTGGCGGTTATGTTTTATGGACTGAAATGGTGTTGGGTTCCATCTCTTCGGATGGTGATGGGTTATGAAGGGGATGAATGTGGTTGAGCAGGGGCACAACATAGGATGAAACATAAGGTAAAGAGATCATGAAAAATTATGTTCTTAAGAGTAATGTACGGATGAATTTTAAATACAGAAATTAAATTGATGCTGTCCAGGTGATCATTGAGGTGAGTAATAATATATGTATGGGTGGATGTAGAAGACAGTGAACGTCATTTTTGAAAACTAAAAGGACACAGATGGATCACTAGATGAAGAATATGTTAACTGGCTGATAAGAACAGTGGTCATAAGGGAAGATCATTCTGTAATGGCATGAGGGAGTTGTATAGCATATCTTGTTTTAGGGATGGTAGACCATATTTGAAGAAAGTATGAATGAGACATTGCATATGCCTAGATGATAAGTTTTGACGGCAGATGTTAAAAGGGTAGATTAAAGGGTGTACATGAAAAGTAATTAACGACATGTGAGAAGTATTCAGATGCAAGGATGAAAAAATAAAGTTATTAGTATGGAGTTATTCATCTTTTATTTTTGACTGAAGATAATAATCTAGTGCTCTATCTAAGTTATCATTTCCAGTGTGATACTATAAAAGGTGGGAAATGGCTTGGAATATCTCTGTAAAGGTTAATTTACCATGACATCAGACTTACCATGCTTGATAAGGAGAGAAGTTGATTTAGAAGTAAAATATGATAAAATTTGAGATGAAATGCAAGAGTAATTTTATTTTTCTGTAACAACAGTAAAAGTGTTTGCAATTAAAAACTTGGAAATGCACATCTGTTACTACTTACATTTTATTTTGATAAAACTCCATATTATCAAAGTGTAGGTAGACTTAAAATCAAAGGCACGACAACGTTTTAGTAGTATTGTGTATTATGGCTTTGCTTGCTCCTTTCCACCCTCGCTATTCTTGGGCTTCACTGCGTCCCCCTACCCTGACCCCATTCCCTCCCTCCCCCAAATCACTCAAATTTATTCTAAACCTAACCACTAACACTTGTCTACCAGTCACCACCTATGCAATTTCCAATTATACAATATCTTACATTTCCACACTAACCTTAACAGCACCCATTACCACACACATATATTAACCCATTAACCTATAAGCAGTCCCTACCCTTTAACCATTACAAAATAGTATCAAGGCATTGTATATTACTAGCTCTGCCAACAACTGCTACTCACTTAAAACTATTCAGAAATAGTCTCCCCGCACACATTGCACAAA
Organism: Protopterus annectens; assembly: GCF_019279795.1. NCBI lineage: Eukaryota > Metazoa > Chordata > Ceratodontiformes > Protopteridae > Protopterus > Protopterus annectens. The sequence goes on along the minus strand of NC_056726.1, from coordinate 849,642,186 downwards.
ACTACATCTATTTTTTCTCCACACCTAACTGACTACTCCATGTTAATATCCCCATCCATCTTAAATATAACCAAACTATCTCAACTCATACAGACTACCATATTAAACCAAACCCAAAAAATAACCCCTTTCATAAGCATATATCAGCATTCTTCCAAACATGAGTAACCATAGCTACCAAACGTATTGTAAGTGGAGTCATTCACCCCCCCCCCCAGAATACCTCCTCACCACCCCCTGCAATACAAGGTATAGCCACTCTGTCACGAAAAGCCTCTGAAATATCTAAACCTGCAAAACATAGTCATCAGAGTTCAAGAATCACACACCACTCTATCCCATTATAACCCCAATATTGCTGTTTTAAGGGAAACCTGGTTAAAAGCACACACAACTGACAGCGAAATTATACCACCTGGTTACAACATTATTAGAGCAGGTGAAAAGAGGTGGAGGGGTAGCCATTTTATTTAAGAGCAGTCTCACACTTTTACTATGAAGCCTAAACATAGATAACCTCAAAAACATAGAAATCCCACATACTAAACTTCAAATTAACCAGAACAAATTCAAATCCATTATAGCTACTGGTGTCCCACCCAGAAGTAGTATTTACACTGTAGAGCACATCATCCAGTCTGTATTAAATTCCATAGCCCAAGAAACTATTATTATGGGTGACTTTAATATAGAATGGACAGCTTGTAATTCACATAACTGTAGCAATCACATCAACCTCTATGGCTTCATACAACTCATTGAAGCTCCCACACAGATAAATGAAAACCTCCAACCGTCAGTCTATACTGTATTGGACACTAACCAACAAATTTCAGAATTATCAGATTAGAGGCTGCTTGCCTGACGGCCTTAGTCACCATATGCCAACATATCTATTGAGAAAAAACATCAGTACTGGCAAGCTCACCACCTTCCACCAAATCCGCAGTAAGAAAACTTTAACCCCCAAGACCTAATCAATACCCTAAAAAAATGTAACCGGACTCTACTATAAAAACTGCCCCTTGATGCTGTAGTAGATTATTTCAACCACACCTTCCTCGAAATTCTAAACAAATTGGCCCCCAAGGTCAGTTTGTATTAAGGCCACATACACAACATGGTTAACTAACGACACCAGAATGCTCCTTAGGAAAAGAGACAAAGCATGAGAAAAATGGCTCACCTGTAAAACCCAAATCAACCGCATTGCATTCCAGCAAATTAGAAACAAGGCTAAACACCAAATCAACCTCGATAAACAGAACTTCTATTATAATCTGCAGCATAACCATGAGCATAACCCCCCAAAAGCTTGGAATGCCATAAATGCTATTCTCCAACCTGGACATTCCACTACCCCTTCCCCCAAATTACCACACTCTTCTACCACCATTTCAGAAGAATTCAGTAAATACTTCACTGAAAGTGTACTATCTCCAATTACAAGTAATTCCACAGAACCATGACTAGCCTCCAAACCTCTCATTATTAACTACAGCTCCTTCTCCTTTCAGCCTATTCCCACAGCTACCATTAAGAAACTACTCAAAAAACTCAAACCCTCTTCAACAGTAGCGGAGAAGTTACCAACCAAATATTTTAAATTAGCAGCTGATGCCATATCTTATCCAGTGACGATCCTTATTAACAGGTCCATAGCAGGACAACACATCCCAGCAATATGGAAAATCGCACACATTCCTTACACAAAGGTGGAAATTCCACATACCTGACCAACTACAGACTGATCGCCATTCTCTGTCCTCTATCTCAACTCCTCTAAATATGTATCCACCCCGACTGATTCATCATCTTACATTCAACAACATGTTTGCAACATGTCAGCATGATTTTAGGCCCCATCGTAGTACCACAGCTGCACTCCTCAGTTTCACCAATACCATCAACCAACTCAGAAACAATGTTAAAATAGTCTCTGCAGTCTTTCTAGATGTGTCCAAGGTCTTTGATACAGTCTCCCACCCCAAACTTATTAAATACACTCTCCAAACTGAACCTCAGCCCCTCTGTACTTTGCTGGTTCCAAAGCTATCTACAGGATTGCCAGCAATCTGTAAAATGGCATAATGTCCTATACCCCCTCTTCTCGTCACACTAGGAATGCCTCAAGGCTCAATTCTTGGGCAGCTACTCTTCACTGTTTTTGCAAGCAACCTTCATAGTGTTACTCCACTGGCTTCAGCTATCCAATATGCAGATGACACAATATTTATATGCTCCGCTAATAACCTGCACATGATATAACCCAAAAATCATTCTCAGATACCGAGATATGGCTCACTAACCATCATCACATACTCAACACCAATAAAACAAAACTCATGATCTTCCAACCCACAAGACCTGCTCCCCCAGCACCTTCTACATCACAGCTAGGAATAATGCTAAAATTAATGCCGATTCACAAACAAAACTACTAGGAGTAATAATAGGTAACAACCTAAGATTTGACCTACATATAGCACAAACCATTAAGAAGTTCACAAAAAATGGGTACTCTTTACAGAAATAAAAGGTATTAACTAGCACCTCTAGGGTTGCCAGTGCTAGAACCTATCTTCTGTCAACACTTCTGTATGCTTCCCCAATACTTACCAACCTTAAAAAGACAGATTGAAACTTGAAACATGCTACAATAAAATAGCTAAATTTGCAAATGATTGCCTATATCATACCCACCACTGTCACTCCTTAAAAAAAACTCCTGGTTAGAACTCCCACAACTTCTATCCTATAACCAGTTAACCTTGGCACTCAAACTAATATAGTAACCTTAAAAAAACCCTGCCCTTCTAAATATTCTCCAGCTCCATACCATAAATCAATCTTCGGTCAACAAATAAATCTCTACTACAAGGGTCCAAATCCACTAATACGGCAGGGGACTCCCTATTTTCTCATCATGTAGCAACAAGATGGAATTCACTACCTCACAGCATCGGAACCAACACAAATGTCAACCAATTCAAAAAAGATTTTTAAAAATTGTCATAATGATACCTGGCTTTGCTCCTGTACTACTCCAGGCTGGCTAGTTTTAATAGGTTCTGGTCATAATTTGTGTTCTTCCCTGACCAGCTCATAATCTGTGCTCTCCCTTATGTCTAGATAATCTCCAACCTCATCTTTTTCTATCCAATTTCCCCCATACAAACCCATCTTCGTCTTACTTTGAGAAACTACAATGTCTACACTACAGTAAGGAATTATATCAGGTGATTGTATAATACAAATGTCAGCTTAATAGCATATAATGTAATTTCTGATGTACTGTATGTCATACATTTTCATAGGATCATAGGAAGTTACTAGGCTATTGGCCCTGAGGTCCTTATAAACCTAGCCAAGAGTTTAGACTATGTTTAAACAAGTTAGCACCTAAAGCCCCTGTCCAGCAGGGACACAGGTGGAATCCCAGGGGTGTATTTTCTGTTTCCTATCCAGTTATCCAAGTTGCGCTTAAAAAGGGGTTATGAGGTACTCTGCTTGACATGGAGAGGGAGTCTATTCCAGAGATGGGGGAGTCTCTGGGACACGTATCTGTCCCGTCAAGTCCTATTGATGTCACAGACCAGGTTGAGGTTGCGGGTGCGGATTATTTGAATGGAGCTTGACATGAAGATATGCAGCAGTCCCATCAAGGTGGGGTCTGCGATTGCTTTGTATGCTAGACAGAGGTCACCTCTGAGGAGTCTGTATGAAACTGAGTAGAGGGGCAAGGCTTTTAGCCTGTCTATGTAGGGTAGATGTTTGAGGCCCTGGATTCTCCTGGTAAGAAACCTCTGTGGTCTCTCCAGCTGCTGCATGTGCTTTACGAGGTACATGCCAAAGGGGGCAGTGTAGTCAGTAATTGGCCTTATAAGGGAAGAATACAGGGATGTTATGACCTCCTTGTCCCTGGATAAGAAACCCTTTCTTATGAGATGTGACATGTGGAAAGCTTTACGTACAACGGAGGAAATATGGTGGTCAAAAGTTAGGTTGCTATCAACCAGGGTGCCCAAATTCCTCATGACTGATTGCGTGCTTAGGACTTTGTTATTAATGTGATGATATGTGGGGATGTTACTCTCCCCAAAGGGGATGATGATGCATTTTTTGGCATTCAGCTTGAGGCCATGTTTCTGGCACCAATCATTTGTTTGGATGAGACCCTCTTGGAGGATGTCCACATTATTTGGGGAATTGATGACTGCGCCCAGCTTGCAGTCATCTGCAAACCTAGACAGCCATAACCCCCTGGATTTGGCCTGCACCTCCGAGAAGTATATCCCGAATAACAGAGGCCCCAAGACCGATCCATGGGGTACTCCGCTCTTCACAGATCTACTGCTTGAGGTGGCTTCTCCTATTTTGATTAGGTGAGTTCTGTCACTGATCCAGTTTGCTATCCATCTAGTAACATGTGGATTGATGCCTAGCTGAGAGGTGTGCACTGTCTTCCCCTCCTCCATAGCTTTGGTGACTATCTCAAAGAAGTCAACCAGATTTAACAGACATGACCTCCCCTTGACAAAGCCAAACTGTGTGGGGTCAACTGTTTGGTGGTTGCCAATGTCCCTGTTAATGAAGTCCATGATAATCCATTCCATGGCTTTGCGGATCAGGCTAGTTAGGCTGATTGGTCTGTAATTTCCCAGATCGGTGGATACTCTATCTTTGTGTAAAAGGATGACAGTGGCTGTCTTCCACTCAGCTCGGACAAAGCCAGTCCTCAGTCTTTGGTTGAATAGGGTGCCTAATGGTGCTGTAAGGTCATGCCTAAGTTCATGTAGAATGCAGCCTGGGATGTTATTGGGTCCCATGGAGACTGTATTTTTTTGCCTTTGAGAGAGCAATGATGAACAGTTCCCTAGAGATAATGGGAGAGAGGCAGGTATGGGGATGTTCTGATTTACTGATTTGGGAGGGGAGGGCAGAGGGATGAAGTTTTTGCTGAATCTGTCAGCCAGCAGGTTGGCTATATCTACAGCATTTGTGTATTGGGTGTCCTTGACTCCCAGTTCTGAACAGATCTGGGTGCTTCCTTTGAGATTGCAGACATATGTGAAGAAGGCCTTATGATTGTCTTTAGTAGATGTGGCCAATTTGGACTCAAAGTTTGCTTTAGAGGATTTCACTAGTGCTCTTATTGCTTGTTCAGGCTAAGGAGAGATTGCTTCCAACTGGGCACCTGCTCCTTCTTGGAACTGGACAGCAATTTTTTCCTTTTGTTATATAGTTTATTTATGGCAGATGTCCACCAGACAGGTTTACTCTTCTTTGCGGAGGATGATTTTGTCCTGTTGGGTATTCCTTATTCCATCCATCTGTATAAATGCTCGTATAGTACTTTGGTGTAGATTTGGACATTGGTGCCAGTTCCTACGGGGGGGGGCTGAAGCTGTTTATACCATCCCTCAGGAGGTTGTAATCAGCTGTGGAGAAGTTTTTTTGTTTGACCCTAGCTAGAGAGAGGTCAAGGGAGACGGTGACTTTGAAAGTGACCACTTTATGATCAGGTCTTATCAGGGAAGATGATACTGTAGGGGTTGGTAGCTAGTCGCCTAGGATCAGTTTTGTATAATTTCTTGTATAACTTTTGTATAATTTCTTCTATGAGTTTTGTATAATCTATATGTGGAGCTTTTCTCCCTGAGACTCCTCTGAGAAGTGGATCTTATCCCAGTCTGACATTCCCAATAAATAAATGTAAAATCTTGTAAGTTACTGCCTAGTCTAGAGAACTACTCTTCTGACCTTATTGAATGTTGGAGCTAATGTACAGTGTTTTAATGCTACAGAAACTGGTATATTTGTGTTACTTGGCGAGGGAGGTTACTCTCATATTGACTGAGGTAATTATTAATGCTATTTTTTTCCTTTCTCATAGATTGAAGCTGGACAGTATTGCACTTTTTTGGTTTCTTCTGATGGATCTCTGAAAGCATGTGGCAAGGGGAGCTATGGAAGACTAGGATTAGGAGATTCCAATAACCAGACTACACCCAAGAAACTGTCCCTAGACCCTCCCCATTCCATCTGCAAGATTTCAACTTCCAGAGGCTCTGATGGTCACACACTAGCTGTAACTACTGAAGGTGAAGTTTTCAGTTGGGGAGATGGAGATTATGGGAAACTAGGACATGGAAGTACTGCAACACAGAAATATCCTAAACTGATACAAGGACCCTTAGTAGGAAAGGTAAAATGTGTGTTATGGTTTTATAGTAACATTTCTTTCATCTAGGTATGCTGCATGCACTCTGGCCCGAGTACAGACAGGAGTTTGAACTAATCCAGTCAGCAGTCATGCATCTCCTAAACCTTACCTGCTAAAACATTTTCTAGGAAAACTGATCTTAATTATAGATTTAGTTCTGCAGAAGTAGTTTCCCATTATAAGTGAAATATAGGATGTCACTGCCCTTCTGCAGTGCATAATTGTTGCAGATTCTGTTCTGATGGATTCAGATTTGCATGTTTGAAATACATTTTCTTCTTGCATTGAGGTTATATGCACTTCCTGTTGACCTACATCCTGATATCTTTCTAGATTGGCATATTCAGCCTTTGCACTATGCTAATCCTGATTCTTGTATTAATTGTGGTAAAGTTCACTTGTTTGTTGCTTGAAATGTTGAAACCTTGAATGAATTCCTGCATTTCCTGGATCTCCAAATAATGATCTCTGCTACAGCATGCTTAGTCTGCCAGTCAAGAAACATACCGGTTGTAGCACAGGTATACAAGGTTCTTCAGGCTGCGATGATGCACACACATTCATGTAGGTGTTGCCAATTTAATGAGCCAAGCTGACTCCCTTCACAAAGATGGACAAGCCAGAGTCAACCACTCACTCCTGTCGTCTTCTGCCTGGTCCCTCCATGCTGCTAGTTGAACACTGGTCATCTCTGATATAACTAATGCTTTATCTGTCTGTGCAACAGGAGTGGATTGTCCGAAAAATGTCTTAAGCAGGAAGCTGCACTGAACTTATCCATGTGTCTTTTGTCTCTTGGTTTATCTGAAAATTGTGGATGCTGACTATACATTGTTTCAGCTTTCTTTTTGTAGCTCCCTCCTGGGCAAGTCTTAAGAAACCTTCTAAGTCGCACTGAAGGGAACATACCAGACTTGCAGGAGCAATATAACCATTGGACCCACTAACTCCTTACATTTGGAATTGTGGCTGCCATGAACTTACAGACATGTTTATCCAACAGTGCTCTAATTTTGACTGCATAACATATGTTTGCTAAACAGGTTTGTGAGAGGGACACTTGGCCAGCTAACCAGGATGGGTACCCCAGTGCATGTGGACTTAGTGCTGCATTCTCTTTCTCCTTTCCTATATTTTTTGTTAAACAAGACACATAATCCACCACAGCAATCCACAGTACGCAGTGTATAACACATCAACGTTTCGTCAATCCTTCTTCAGAAAATACAAAAACACACATTACCCACAAATCTAGTGCTTAAATACACTTAATGAAATTCAAATCAGCCAATGGCTACTATAAATTAATTAACCACAAAATTCATTGTTGAAACACATTGAAGAGTGCAAATACAGGTTTTAAAAAAACTGATACATGTAATAATTATTACATAAAATTGTCTAAATGAAGAATGTAAGAATAAGAAATGGAAATAGTAAATGTATTATACACTGCGTACTGTGGATTGCTGTGGTGGATTATGTGTCTAGCCCAATAAACTGTTTGCACCTTCGTTGTTGAACTGGTGCCTTTCTTTTGTTTATCAGTACTTTCAGCACCTTCCATTGTGTTTGGTTATATTTTTTGTTGCCCAGCTGTCAAAAATAGTAAAGTAGAGCTAGTGGCTTGTTTAGTACCAACTGCTTAAAAATAAGCTGGTTTTCTGCCACACCTGAGCAGTACCATTAAGTTCTAGCCTTGTACATTCAGTGTTACATTTTTATGTAGCTCAGTACTGGTTTGCCAAGTGAGGTTTTTCCTTTTACCTCGAAATTATGTGGTTCTGCTCCTGCAGACCATTCTTAAGTAATGCTCACATAAAAAGAAACATTGATGCTGTAAATGTGGTTGTCTTTGGGAAGCATTAATATAACAAAAGGTTATAATATTTGTTTTTTCTCAACTGCATTGCTTCATGTTGTCCACATTTTTAGTCAACATTCCATAGAATTCCTGTGCAATACCAGAGCCAGTCTTCTTTGGAACATAAAGCAAAGCTTCTGGATGCTCCATTGGATAACCAGAAATTGTTTGATACTACTGTGACTGACCTTTTCAAAACCTTACAGGATCAAGGAAAGGTCATGAAAGACTTGAAGCAGATTTTTGTTTCACCTACTCCAAGGTTTCAGAGGAATTATCCTAGTAAGACTGCTTATTTTGCATAGACTGCCTAGACAGTGACTGTGGGAGGTAGAATTCACATAATGATACATGAAAAGTGTCTTTTTTTTGTTTGGGTGCTACACACGACCATATACAGTGTGAGAGTTGTCAGACATTTCTTTCTGAGGAAGTCTGCAGTTGTATGTCACCCATGTTTGTTTAGAAAAAACGGTATCTGAAGACTTTGGCTCAGGGTGCCATTGCTGAATCCACCCACCCTGATGTCCAGCCATCTCTTAAGAAAAAAGCCAAAAGGGCTCATACTAATCTTGTTGCTATCCAGCCTCCACTGACTGTCTCCATTGGGTTTGATGAAGAACTCGAGGACTGTCCAGTGCCATCTGCTCTCTCTGCCACAACTCATTTGGAGGCCAGCACGGAGCTATCTTCTTTCATGTCCACGAAAGCAGTGCATATGTCTGGTGCAGATGTAAAGTGGATACATGGCTGGTTATATCTTAGGGGCCTAGGGGAATTCCCCAAATATTAGTTAGAGAAAAGGTGCCTGATACCCTCATCGAAACAAGGTAGCAGTCTGAATTTCCTAGATTTGTTAAAGCAGATGTTCCTTTAAAACAGAAAAAAAGTAGTTTCTGTGACTAAGGATCTTTACAAATAGTGGTATGACTTTACTCAGGGCCTGCAGTTATGTCCCTGCTTCTGCTCCTTGGTCTTCTCACCCTTCTAAAAGGCATAGGAATTCTGATTCTTCTGATTATGAGTAGGATTCTGGTGAAGAGTCTTTGAAATATTCTTTCCAGATCCACTCTTATCTCATCTTGGGGTCTGATGAAGACTTGCTATCTCCTGATTCTCCTTTTAAAGAATTACCATTTGGGGATACAGTGGTCTGCATGATGTAGCACTTTTTAAGTAGGACTGTTTCTAGGTTTCTTGTGTTCAAAAGGGATGATATGAACTCTTGCAAATGGACTCGCCTAGAAATTCTGCAGTCTCTCCAATTTTAGATGCCCTTTTGGATACATTTTCTCTAGCTTATTGGGCTCCTGATTCTTAACCTCCAGTCCCTAAGAAGCTAGATATATTTTATAAAGTTCCTGAGAATCATATTATTTTTACAAAAGGCTTTCATTTGATCCTGCAGTTTCCATGTCCACAGATAAGCCATCTACACTGCTATTCTCTTCCAAGGTTGGCCATGCTATGGAGAGGTATGGGAATAAAGTTTATACTTTTGCTATGGTCTTTGAGGCCATTAATTATCAGACCCACATGACTAGATATCTTGTGGCTTCTGTCTCCTAACTTGGGGGATTTTGACCATTACACCTGAGTAACAGTGAGACATCTGCCCTTTCTCTTTTGAGTTCTGTCTCTCAGATGGCTCAAGATTTCATTAAATTATGCTGTTGATACTTGGCAGCTGCATCTGGCTCTGTCATGAGGAGATAATTGTGGTTGCTTCTTCAAACCTTACTTGAATTCATTATGGCTAAATTTTTAGATACCCCCTTAAACAATCGGAAAGAATCTCTGGTATTGCTTTTCAGGATAAGGGTTAGGTTATGCAGGACATGAAACAAATCTTTGTTTCTTCTGTGTCTAAATACCAGAGGAATTATCCATTTAAATCTTATTTTGTCAGTAAGCAGCTTAGATGTCCTGCTAGGAGCAAGAGGGTTCCCAAGCAAATTTTCCTAGACAAACCCTGTCCAAATTCTAGGAGCCAAAAACCTTTTTTTCCGGGCAAGTCTGCTTGTACCTGACATATGCAGCCTTCCTTCACCCTCAGACAGTTTCTTCTGTCCCTCGGGCTGACACTTTGTTTTGATCTTTGGCAACAGATAACCAGAGATGCCTGGGTACTCTCCATTATACAAAATGGTTACTGTATAGCTTGGACATCCATCCTTTCATTCTCTGACCTTCCTCAGCCTCTTCCTTGCCACCTCCTCATTTGCCTTTAGTTATTCAGGGTCTGATGGATCAGAGAACCATCCAGTCTGTCCCCATGTTTCAGCAGGGAACAGGTTTTTATTCTAGAATGTTTCTGGGTCCCAGGAAGGAGGGGTCATGGAGTTCTGTTCTAGACATATCTTTTTTTCTCAATGCCTTTCTCAAGGTCCATACTTTCAGGATGTTGTCTCTTCAGACATTATTCTCTTTGTTGATGCTCTAGCCTTTCTGGCATCTCTGGATTTGAAGGATATTTATATACATATTCCAATTCACCCTCTCTTAAGGAAGTATTTACAATTCTTTCTTCCTCTCATTATCAGTTCTCTGCTTTGTCTTTTAGTCTTTCTACAGCTCCAAGCATCTTTACCAAATGCCTGGCCCCTGTGATAGCCTTCTGCATACTTCAGGGAATTCTGATATTCATTTATTTGAATGATCTTATAATTCAAACCCCCTCTCAGCAGCTACTGCTTTAGAATTTACTATTCACTATGCTTCTGCACAGTGTGGAGTTCACCCTTAATCTCAAAAAGTTTGTATTGTCTCTCAGGACCAGGTGTTTTGGGGTTGCAGGATTCAGATCATTCTAATGCTGGCTGGTCTCTCACCTGCTAAGGTTCTTTCTTTGACAGCTTATTTTCCAGTCTGTTCTCCCTCTTCCAGTCCTTCCTTCAAGGGAAATTCTCAGAGCTCTGGGGTACATGGCATTCACCATTCCCATGGTTTCTTTTGCCAAACTCCACATGAGGAAATTCCAATGATATCTCAAGGCTGACTGGCTCCAGCACTGCCATCTTCCTAAGTATCTGGTCCGTTTCTTAAATTGTCTCAAGCTTGAGCTCAGCTGGTGGATTCACCAGATTTCCCCTGAATCCAGATCTGCCTTTCCAGATTCCACTTTCTTCTCAAGAGCTGTACACATATGTCTCTGACTATAGTTGGGGAGTGTTCTCCAACAATCTAAAGGTCCAGGTTCTTTGGTTCCAGCAACAACAGACAAACCATATCAACATCAAGGACATGAGAGAACTATTTTTTGCTCTCCAGGATTTTCACTCCCTTTGGGTTAAAGGTCCTCTAAAGTTTTTGCAGTCAATATCACATTGAAGTGTGGTGCATTAACAAGCAAGGAGGCACAGCATTTATTTATTTAGTTATTGACAAATATTTATTTATTTATTGGCAAATCTTATCTTCTTTGCAGGCTAGCACTTCAGGCTTGGGATTTTGCAGTCAGCCATCACTTGGTTCTTTATTTGGTCTACATTCCTTCAGTGTGCAATCTAATGACAGAAATGTTTTGAACAGGTTCAGGGCAAATCCTCACAAATAGATGCTTCATAAGGAGGTGTTTCCGGACATTATCCACCCATCAATGGGTAGAGTACTTCTCAGGCAGATCTTTTGCCTCACGTCTGAACAGACAGCCTTGCTAGTTCTGTTCCAGAGTGCTCAAGTCCTCTGGCTTGGAAGGGGATGTTTCTGTGTGCCTATCCCCAAAGTCTTCTACTACCAAAGTTCCTGTACATGACCATATGGGACACACCCAAAATCTTGCTGGTGACTCCCTTTAGACCTGAGCAACACTGGTTCCTCCTACTATTTCATCTGGACAAGGGCAGTGTTATCTCACAGGATGGGTCATCTCACACATGACAAGGGATGTCTCCTTCATCCTCACTTGTCCACCCTTCACTTGACACTTTAAGTGATAGGGTTTTGATTCCTTTCAGGCACCCGATGTTCATCGTGTTACCCTGCTGCAGTCATCACACTTGGGTTATCCTGCCGTCAGGCGGTCCCGCAGTCGGCCCGAATTCCAAAGTCTTGGTCCGGCGTCGGTTGCTGTCACTTCTTCCCTGACGTCAGTGCGCCAGGGGTATATAAGTGGCATCAGATGCCATTTTCTTCAGTCTTTCTTGCTGCGCGGTGCCCGAAGCAGAAGCAGTTCGCAAGTGCTGGTCGGCCGACACCTGAGATTTTCGTTTTGAATTTCAGACCGAAGTCTTCAATAAAGCTAAGTACCCCATTGGGGAACATTTTCTTGCCTCAGTCCGATGTCAGAAAAAGTTAACAATTGCATTTCTTGTGGGAAGCAAATACCTCATAAGGACTTCCACTTATCTTGTATTCCTTGCTTAGGCCCAGACCACGATGTCACAGGTTGTCGGTTTTGCGCTAGGTTTAATAAACGAACTATCAAATGCCGTTTTGACTTTGCACGGCATTACTTTGGTAGGAAATTTAATTATATCATGCCGTCGGAGCAGCCGACGACCGCCATTCATAAAAAACACAAGGATAAGGACAGGCAGCCTAGGAATAAGCCAGATCCCGAGGCCTCATCTGGGCCTGTCGCCGGTTCTCCGGTCTTCAGTGAGGCACCTACGCAGCCCCTGTCGACCGCAGAACTGGAACCCCAAACAGCTGCAGATTCCCAAGCGGAGTATACTAGGCCGACGCAGCCATCTACCGACACCGGAGCAGAACTAGACACCAGTGCAGTGGAAACACCTTCGGTTGCAGAAGGTGTCTTCAGACTGACTACACTCACCATTAAATCTTACGCTAAGCTTAAAACTCCTTTAAAACCCAAGAAGAAAACTGTACATCAGCCTACAGTTCAAGGCCCCATGCCTAAGAAACAGATGCTTAAGATGGCTGAAGATTTGATTACCCTTATCAGGGGTCCCCATCCCCCTCTTGATAAAAGACCAAGACAAGAGGAGGATTATGCATCCTTTGACCAAGTGTCTCTCTCCTCAGATTTCCACATTATGAAGATTCTGATGCTGAAGACTCTATTCCCTCAGCATCTCCCCCTGAAGACTACTCTTTTTGGGAAACTTTACATACTATGAGGGAACATTTCCACTGGGAAGGCCAGGAGTACTCAGAAAAGGCTCAGAGAGTTCCTTTTACTACCCCAGCACAGACCTCTGGCTATTCCTCCTGTTTTAGATATTGTGGATGATGTTTATTTGGAGTCTAGTTTAAATCCAGACTCTCTACCTCCTGCTCCAACCAAACCAGACAGATACTACAGAGTACCTGACTCACACAAATTCCTTTATAAAAGCCCTGTAGCTGACCCAGAAACAATTTCCAAGGATCCTAAGGGAGCAAAAGCTTCTATGGCTAAAAATCCTGTGCCCTCTGAAAGGGATTCCAGAGCCCTAGATAGATGGGGAAAGAAAGTATACACCTCAGCAACTCTGGCTATGGGAGCATTAAATTGCCACTTTCACATGTTGAAATATCAACAATTTCTAATGTCTCAGTTAAAACAAAAAATGAGCACATATTCTGAAGAGCCTGAGTTCAAGGAAATGCAGGATCTGTTGCATGCAGCTGAACAGGTGGGCAAACATACTTTACAATGCGGATTTGTTTCATTGGAAGCTTCCTGTAGAGCAGCTGAGGTGGAGTGAATGTCTCTACTCGGCCAGCCATAAACGCTCCTACGTCGCACCCATCTCTTGGCCCAGCCTTCGCTATACACAGTGGAAGGTCTCTTACAACTGCTTCCCACCAGGATCCATACCCCAACCAGCAAACTGGTCTTCTTTGTCAGCTTTGAGCAGCCTGCCAGCAAGCTGACAAATTTTCTGCTAAAATTTGATTTTACTGACACCATTTGTTTGAAAATTTGAAACTTGTTGTTTTTAGCTGCTTTTATTTTCTGAGTAAAGTTGTGTTGCCTTTGTGATTGAGATTCGGAGGAGTTAGAATTATGTTTGTTTTCTTGAGGGATTTACCCTTTCAGAGGGTTGGATTTTTTCCTAGTGTGTGCTTTCTATCAAATAGTACTGGATAAGTTTGGTGTGTCTATTTTTTTTCTGTGGATAATGTTAGTATGTTGATTAGTTTCAAACCTATTCATTCCTTATGATTAAAATGTTGTCCACAAACTGACCCAATGTTATGTGTTGTTGCCATCATTTTCTTCACCTCCGTGACTCCTTGAGAGGAAACCATGCTTTTTCTCCAGGAATCCCTGCCCCTAGAGGAAAAATCTTTTTATCTAGAAAGGAAAAGCGAGGAAAAAATAAGTTGGAAGTGCCCTTTCTTCTTCTTCTCCTTCGAGGAAAAAAAAAATCTTTCTTCTCTCAACTTCGTCGGGACCCGGCCGTCTAACGTCAAAGGCAGGCTTCCGCGTCGGCTCCACACGGCAGGTTCGGACGCCGGCTCGGCGTCGGAGCCACGGGGCCTGGAAGCTCCTCTGCTCGGGTCGAGGCTCGGCTCCAGCGCCCCGCTCTTCGGCTTCTCCGACTAGTCTCGATGTCCCTCCCGCTCAGTGCTCATGATTGCGGGAGCCGGCGAAGCTGAAGGCGGCCGCTCGGTGCCGGGTATGATCTCCTCCCCCGCCCGATTCATTCTAGAAACTATCTTGAGGCTCGGCCGAGTTTTTCTGAGCCGGACGGAGCTTTCGGAGTTTCGGACCAGTCGGGCCTCTCTTTCGGTTATCGAGGTCAGTGGTCTCGATGTAGTGGGGGGATGTCCACAGCTTTTCCAGTCTCCGGTCTTTCGAAAGCTGCTCTCTCTCCAGCCTCCAGCTGGTGCAGCCCCAGTCAGTCTATCGCTTCCCCTCAACAACTCACGGCCTGTTTCGGTGATGGGTTCTTCGGTGCCGGTTTGTGGGTCGGTTCCGTGGTCGACTTTCCGCCCTTGGGTCCGGTCAGGGGTCGCTTCCGACCTCCTCCTCATCCTGCCAAGGGGCGGGACCCGGGACCTGACTGCCCCTCCCGGTCGCGCTTGGCAGGAGTCAGGGTCCCTGCTATTGCGCTTGTGGGTTCTATCTTGGCCCCCAGGGTCCCCCATCCTTAGGTCCTCAAGTCGCCCTTCCTGTCCCTGAGTCCTCAAGAGAACCTGGAACAGCGAGGCCTTGGGCCTTCTCTCAGCCCAAACCTGTTCCTGGTGTTCCTCCTCTCCTGAGGGACTCAGCCTCCAGGCTCCTGGGTGTCTCCCTACGCCCTAATAGATTCTACGCCCCTTTTCTCGGGCGGTTTCTTATCCGGACTCAAGGCCTCCCGCCTTGAGGAGGTGGCATCTGCTTCCCCCTGGTTCCTTTTATTCCGTTTTGCTAAGGAAGGGAGTTGGTGGCTGTGTAGACCGCATGGGCGGTGGCAGAGGCACCCTTCAGCCGCCCATCTTCCAGCGTAAGTCCATCCTCTCCATGGATCACTTTCTGAAAGGAGCATAGGGAAATGCGCGTGCCCAGCATTAAACTTCAAAAGGTCTGCCCTGCTGGCGCATTTCCTAACTGAGAGGTACTGGAGCTACCCTGGACCCGTTATCCTCCGGTCCACAGCTCTCCCGCACGCCCCAGCGCGTCAACTCCCAGTTGGCTACCCTGTCCCGGTTATCCAACTTTTGGAGACATGCCTGGTCGTATACATGCGGCCTTCGAGCGCAGGGCAAGCGGCGGGCACGGGTGTTGACAGAAGTTGCTCTAGCCCTGTGAGCCTGTGTGTCCCTTCAGGGAGGCCTTGCGAAGGTCCTCTGCCCTGACCCGAGATAACTGGACCTTGAAGACTTCACAGAGTCCCATCTTGTTCCTTTCCAGGAACAGGAGGTAAGACTTTAACTGTTAATCCCAGGAATTTCCCTCAAGCCTTCAGTTCCAAGAGAGAGAGAGAGGAGAGAGGCGCTGGTTCCGTAAGGCAGAGGAAGGGGGCTCGTTCCCATAGGCGCCAGCCACCCCCAGAGGACCAGGAGGGGAACTTTTCTTTCAAGAGAAGGCGTCCCCAGCGGCGGAGGCTCCACAGCCGCCTGGAGACCTTGAGCCCCTTTCGATGGGTCTCCTCCGTCCAGCCTCCAATGAGTCGGGCCCGGCTAGTGCCCGACCTAGTCCAGCTCAGAGCCGTGTTCGAAGTCCCCCTTCGGGGAATATATCACTCCGAAACCATCACTCCCTCGAACCTGAGCCCTAGGTATCCACCCGCCCTCTCTCAACCCTCCCCAGTTCAAACCCTCCCAGACGGATCAGGGAGTTACTCACCTGTCTGTCATCACCACCAGGCACAAGAGGACTTATCCAGATTCCCCACCAGAGACCAGGCGCCCCAGACTTGATCAAGTCAAATTCAGGAATAAAGAAAAGACCACCAACGAGGCTCATTGGAGAAGCCATTTTGGACTTGTACATCCAAAAAAAAGGTCCAAAACATTGTGGTCACTCCATTGTCCTCAATACATCATGATGTTTGTCATGCCCAGATAGATGATACGCTCATAGCACTATTAGCTTGAGCTTCCAGCACAGGCGTTAAGTCATCAATGAGCTGGCAGTGTTTCTGTGGTCACATTCCAGCCCCATTGCACTGCCTCCACCAGCCAGGCAGTGACCCAGGCCCCTGAGACTGCTAGGCATTTGGTGTAAAACTCTACTTGACCAGGATACAGGTCACCTCCCCTCTGCTCTACTCCCTCTGGCTCCTTAGCAGCTCCAGCCATCAAAATCTCCTCCATCCACATACTCCCATTGCAGAAAACTTGCAAAAGCCGTATTGCTGCCATTACAGCATTCCGTTGTATTGCCATCAAGGGCATATTGCAGATTGGTTGAAGTCAGAAATAGAAGGAAATCTGAGTCTCAGGTTTTCCGCTACTTGCTGTGTAACATTGCAGTCCACGCCTGGGCTCTAGTCCTCAGGCGCCGCTGTTCCATTCCAGTGTCTCCCACAAAGCCCCTTGACAAGCCTGTCTTGCACATTCCCGTCTCTGACGGGTCTGCTCATGGCTTACCTCAGTGGCTCCTCTCCAGTCCAGTGGTGACCGCCAGTTTTGATCACCGTTTTGATCTCACAGACCCTTCAAACCCTTCTTCTACCGTTGGTGACTTCCAACCTCCCTTAGGGGTGTCCGCCCCCCTATCCTCTGGGGGACCGGGTTGGGAGCATGGGCTGGGACAGTAGGGGGGGGCATCGTTATCTGGTTCGGTCAGAGGCTCCTCCTCCGGCGACATCAATCCAATGGAATAAGGGCTTAATAATGTTGCAAGTACTGTCACTGTACCTCCCACGATCACCACGACAGTTATCCAGTCGACAACCATTGTCCAGTTCACTGACTTGGTCTAGCAAGAGGGGGAACAAGCAGGACAAGGAGTGCCTTTGCAGAGGCCATGAAAGTATGGGATTGGGCTACCGTTACCAAAGCGTTTTCACATGGCAACACCAGTGTGATGAGATAGCCACAGATGGCAGAGCAGCATGAGCTGGACTCTCCTCTCAACGAGAACGGAATGGGAGCGACACCACAGTAGATTAACACAGATTTTCTCCACGGGGAGCTCCATGCTTCAACCTTCCACTCCCTCCCCCAAATCTAGTTCTTCTCATCTCTCTTCTCCCAGTTCCCAGTCTAACCTACAGATGCAAGGATGCTCTGGGTCGGCCTGCGGCCTTCCCACCCTCGCCCTTTTCTCCTTCCGATTCTCTCGGCGGAAATCTCGAAGGGTGCAAGCACTTCTATTCGCCCTTTGGCCAAGTCTGTAAGTCCTCGTTGGTTCCTTTTTATTGTTCTGAAGGTTGATGCAGGTCCCTGGTTCCTGGACCAAGGGCCCACAGGACGGACCTCTTGGTCCATCAGTCCTCGTCAATCCATTCTTAGCCATTATCCCTTGCAGCTCCCAAATTAATTGCTCCCATTTCACCATACCCAGGAGCCATTCTTTCGAGTGCCCCCCTCGCCATATTTTGTCCTAAAGATGTATAGCAGTAAATGGAAGAGATGAAGAGGTTTGCTATTTGAGTTTGGAAGATGGGCTTAACCCCGCCTCCTAGACCTATGACAGCCTCGGTGTTTTTTTTGTTGAAGTTTTGCTTCCTGTTGGTTGTTCGTTGTTCGGTATTAACCATCAATTTAATTTTATCGAGAGCATAGAACCACCTTTGAGGAGCACAGAATTGGCTTTTTAAAGCAACAAAAAGCTTGGCCAGCTTATTTGGCCCCTTGGCCCCCATCCCCCCCTACCGCGACCACATGAAAGGGACATAGGCTGGTTCCCTGTGCTGACCTTTCCTTCTTTAGCAACCTGTGACTTAAATTTTTTTCTTTCTTGGTTCTAGTCCAAGCTACATCAGCTATTAGAGCTCAGAGCTTCAAGCCTCGAGCTATCCATCACCACCAACCACCTGGTATGGCATGAGATAGATAGGATAGAGTACCCTTAGACCAAACTTTATACTTTAAGGTCTGTTCTAACTTTAATTTTGACAATCACTAATTCTACAGTTTTTCCTAAGTATTCAAACAAAAGCTGAGTACACCTTTCATAGCTTTCACAGCATGCACACACAATTCTTTTCTGTATTTAGATGGGACACCAAACAAAAATCAGATCAACTGTTTGTTTGTGTCCTTTATTTAAGTAAATTAAGCAAAGCCGTCGCCAAAGATATCAGTCAGATGGATCTGTATACTGTATCAGTTATAAAAGCCAAAGTTTCAAGTAGTTAGTTAAGTCTACAGTTCCATGGCCAGGCGGCCCAGCCTTTCTTTAAGCTCTCTTCCATGGCATCCTGTCCATCTGCTGCAGTTATGCATTCTTCTCTACTACACACCTTTTACTCACTACAAATTGGATGTGGCATCTGGGGGTTGACCTTCCTTCGGTTCCATGGTTCTCGGTTGGTTTTCCAGTAAACCCCAATAGGTGGGTGCTCCCAGGGCTGTCCACCTGTGTGAAATGATAGCGAGATAGGATCACAGTACATCTTTTAGTTATGTACTTACCGCACTTTATGGGATCCATATCTTTCTAGGTCTTTCTCCCCACCTCCCTTCCCCTGCCTTGTAGGCCAGAAGAGACGGGAAGATCCAATTGTTTGTTGAGTTTCCTCTTGACACCTGGCGCATTGTTATAACACAGTTTGTGTGTGTGTGCATGTAGGACAAACAAGATTTGGGAAGCAGTTGTGGTGCATCCCTGGGATGAGGTGGGACATGGCTCAGCCAATAAGAGACTCTTTTGCTTTGCGAGCAGGAGCAGAGTCGCGCAGGATCGTTCCAAACCCTGTAAGAATGAATGCGAGATGATGGATCATCATCTAAAGTTATGGTAAGTACATAACTAAAAGTTACTGGCTCTGTCATACGTAGACATGCTTGGTTAAAAGATCAAACCCTCCCTGACCGTGTTAAAGTAAAATTATTGGATGCACCTTTACAGCAGGATGCGTTATTTGGTGTCAAAGCAGAAGAAGTTTTAAAGAAAATGGAGGATAAGGCAAAGTCTATGCAAACAGTCAATGATTTTTTGCAGGTACAACCCCCTCGCTTCAGCAGAAATTGGCCAACAAAAACTGGTCCTTTCCAGCTTCAGACAGATCACAGAGGGGTAAATACAGACACCCAAGGGGCAGAGGTCAATCACAGGGCCCTTACAAACCTCGCCAGTGGGGTTCTGCTACCCAGAAAGGAGGAGAAGACAGGCCCCAAGCTAGCAGAAGACAAACATAATGACTCTGTCCTCAAACTACCAAGCAAATCTCTCCTGGCAACTCCCTTGGGAGGAAAATAGCATTTTTTGCAGACAACTGGCACATCATCACAAAAGACAAATGGGTTCTAAACATTGTCTCTCAAGGATACAGATTCCACTTTCATACCTTACCAGGGATTAAAGGAATGCCAAACCTGCCACCAAATCAATGGGCAGAGGCACAAAAATAAATTACAGCTCTCATGAACATGAGAGCCATTCAACAGGTTCCTACACAGGAGCCAAGGACAAGGATTTTACTCAAGATACTTCCTAGTCCCAAGAAAGGACAAGGCATGGAAACCTATTCTGGATCTTTCAATTCTGAACACCTATCTGCAAGTACCAAAATTCAAGATGCTAACACTACAGCAGCTTCTTCCCATGCTGGGCAAGAATGCTTGGCTAGTCACTTTGGACCTCAAGGAGGCATACCTGCATGTCCCTATCAGACAAAATTGCAGAAGATACCTCCGCTTCATTGCAGGTTCAATGCATTATCAATTCTCTGCACTGCCCTTTGGCTTATCTACTGTGCCCAGGGTCATCACAAAATGCCTGGCACCAGTAATTGCATACTGCAGACAAAGAGGAATTCAAATATACCCATACCTGGACGACTGCCTTATTCAAGCAGAAAGCAAGGACATTCTTTTAAAACATCTGGCATTTGTCAAACACCTTCTAAGTTGCCTAGGGTACACAGTAAACGAAAAGAAATCAAAACTAGTGCCCTCACAAAACATAATATTCTTGGGTGCCAGCTTGAATACAACGGCCCAGATGGCTTATCTCATGCCAGACAAGCAACGACAGCTGTTTCAATATTTCAAAATAATGGCAACAAAGACCCAACTCCCTGCAAGAAAAATTCTGCAGGCCTTGGGATTCATGTCATCTTGCATACTACTAATACCATTTGCAAAACTGCATATGAGGAAATTTCAATGGTACCTGAAAAGTATATGGTCCCAGCACAGCCACAGCTTGGAAACAATGATACCACTCATTCCCTGCCTTCAACAGGAGTTTCTATGGTGGGCACGGACATGTCACCTCAACAAAGGTCAGCCTTTCACCTTACCCACAGCCAGGCAAACTATGACAACAGATGCATCGGACTATGCCTGGGGAGCACACATGGCAGGACAGTGCATTCAGGGCAAATGGACTACAAATCAGAGGCATCTGTATATCAATCAAAAAGAAATGCTA
The DNA here is from genome assembly GCF_019279795.1 of Protopterus annectens. Taxonomy (NCBI): domain Eukaryota; kingdom Metazoa; phylum Chordata; order Ceratodontiformes; family Protopteridae; genus Protopterus; species Protopterus annectens. The sequence continues at coordinate 849,621,171 of NC_056726.1, read as the reverse complement.
GCAGTACAGAATGCCCTAACAGCTTTCAAAGACCTTCTACACCCAGGACAACTAATAATAAAGACTGACGATACCACAGTCATGTGGTACATAAACAAGCAAGTGGGCACACATTCCTATTCTCTATGCAGCCAAGCAATGACCTTGTGGAACACTGCACTATCTTACCAGGTTCAATTACAAGCACAATCCCTGCCAGGAAAGAAAAACACATTGGCAGAAGACCTAAGCAGAAACATCATGGATCCACACGAATGGAAACTAGATCCACAAGTATTTGCAGTGATAGCTCAAAGATGGGGATGTCCAGACATAGATCTGTTTGCAAGCCCCCACAACCACCAACTTCAAAAATTCTGCACAAGGACCTTCCATCCACTAGCTTGGAAAGTGGACGCCCTCTCATTTAGTTGGAAAGCATTAACAGTGTATGCCTTCCCTCCACTGCCTCTTCTAGCAAAGGTACTGCTGAAAGTCAGATTAGAGAGGCCACAAATGATACTCGTTGCACCAGACTGGCCACACCAGCATTGGTATCCAATTTTAAGGAACATGGCCCACGGCCCACCATGGATTTTGCCACAAATTCCTCACCTGCTCACCCAGCGAGACAGTCTGATTCTACACAGCCAGCTCAAGACTTTAAGCCTGGCTACATGGCAAATTACCTAAACAACCAGCCAACACCTTTATCCAAAGTAGTTATGGATGTCAATCTGGAGGCCAGGAGGCCCAGCACCAGGAAAACATATTCAGACAAATGGAAAAGATTTTGCGCCTGGAACCAGGCTAAAGGCCTAAATCCCTTTGATCCAAACATCCCTCAGATTCTACAATATTTAACTGAGATGTTACACAAACTTTCCTTCTCATCTATTAAGATCCACGCCTCAGCAATTTTAGTTCATTACAGCACGGATCCTCCTTTATTCTCACATCCACTCTTAGGACAGTACCTCAGAGGGGCTAAGAACTTAAGACCACCAAGGAGAGTTCCACCACCTACTTGGGATCTCAACTTTGTTCTGGAAAAGCTTACATTGCTGCCCTTTGAACCAGCTTTTTCAGCTGATTTAAAATTTCTTTCATGGAAAACTGCCCTACTACTAGCAATAACCTCAGCTAGAAGAGTCTCAGAGCTACAGGCACTAATGACAGTGGAACTTTTCCTCATTTTTCATCAAGACAGAGTCTCTCTATGAACTAATCCTTCCTTTATGCCAAAGGTGGTATCCAGTGTGGCCCTAAACCAAACCATTCACTTGCCCACCTTCTTCCCAAATCCCCAGAACAAAGGAGAAAGACTCCTGCACTCTTTGGACATTCACAGGCAATTACGTTACTACTTGGATAAAACTAAGGCTTTCAGAAAAACTGACCAGCTTTTTGTAGCCTATGCTACAGGATCACAAGGAAAAGCTATCTCGAAACAGACCATTTCTAAATGGATAGGGCATTGCATATGATTCTGCTACACACATCATGGGAAACCAGTACCTGCTAACATTAGGTCCCACTCCACCAGGGCTACAGCTACATCAGCAGCCTTTCTCAGGGGAGTGCCAACCAAGGATATTCTAGAAGCTGCTACTTGGAGTTCAGTGCACACCTTCACCAAGCACTATCACTTACCTCTATACTCTAAGACTAGAGCTGGTTTTGCCACTGCAGTTCTGCAGGGCTTACTAGCTTCTTCTAACCCTGTTTGACTCCACCTCCCATCCTTAGCTTTGGGATTCAACCCAAGTGTGATGACTGCAGCAGGGTAACACGATGAACATAGTACAGTTTTGTACCTACCATAAATGTAGATGTTCGAGTGTTCACCCTGCTGCAGTCCAGGTTACCCTCCCTCCATCCCCTCTGAACTAGCTGAACTTATCTCTACCAATCTATCCTATGCTACCTCTGTGGTGTATTTGTTTGTGCCTAAGGGCATTGTTTTATTTTGTTATAGCTATATGTGTGTGTATATATATATGTATATATATATATATATATATATATATATATATATATATATTTTGCCTACCTATTGGGGGCACCTGACATCTGGGGCAAGAAAAACTGAAGAAAATGGCATCGGTTGCCACTTATATACCCCTGGCGCACTGACTTCAGGGAAGAAGCGACAGCAACCGACGCCAGACTAAGACTTTGGAATTTGGGCCCACTGCAGGACCGCCTGACGGCAGGATAACCCAAGTGTGATGACTGCAGCAGGGTGAACACTCGAACATCTACATTTATGGTAGGTACAAAACTGTACTTTTTCTGATGACATGCTTCAGTTTTGCAGGTCAGAAAACCCACCACTAGAAAATCATATGCGACTAAACGGAAGAGATTTTCTATTTGGTGTCTCATGTATGACCTGGACCCTTTTTATGTTGAGGTTACTATAGTCCATTCTTATTTGTGTGAGTTGCTCAATTCTGGTGTGGCATTTTCATCTGGTAAAGTTTAGCAGCCATTTCAGCTTGCCTCTGAATCCACCATTGACTTCTAGTTTTGAAGTTAAACTGTTTTTAAAAGGTGCCCTTCATATTTGGCCTCCCAGAAAGCCTATTCCTCCTCCTTGGGAGCTTAATTTTGTTCTTGAGAAATTGGCGCACTCCTCTCTTGAGCTTGCAGTTTCTTCTTCCCTACATCATTGTACTTGGGAGACTGTATTGTTGATGGCTCTTACTTCTACCAAGAGGGTCTGTGAACTTTAAGCACTCATACCTGTTGCTACTTTTTTTTTCCGCAAGGATGGCGTGTTCTTTGTACCAGTCCTTTTTTGCTAAATGTAGTTAATGATTTGCCTTTGACATCAATCCATTCATCATCTTTCTTTCTTCTTTCCCTTCTCCACAGTTTACTAGTGAGAGGGCTCTTCTTAGGTTCATAGGAGGTTACTAGGCTAATGGCCCAGGGCCTTTACAAGCCTAGCCATGTAAAAACCTGAGTACACTTATTGAGCATAGTTAAATGGGTGTTAGCAGAGTGATTCTTTGACCAGCACCAACTGCCCCATGAGGGACATAGGTGCCACCCCCAGGATGAATTTACAGTCACCCATTCAGTTTTCAAGGTTATGCTTAAATAGCCTCATTGAGAAGCTCTGCTTCACATGGAGTGGGAGCTTATTTCAGAGGAGCAGCAATCTCTGGGAGATGTATCTGTCAGTCTGGCATGTTCTGTTAGTGTCCCAGATTAGGTAGCAATCCTGCAGAGAGTTACTTTTGTCCCATTTAATTTGTTTGCATTTCCATTAGGGTATTTTCAGAGACTGCTCTGTAGACCAGGCACAGGTCGCCTTTCAGATGTCTGTATGATACAGAGTACAGTGGCAGGGCTTTCAGTCTTTTCATGTAGGTCATGTTTTGGATGCTCTGGATTTTCTTGGTTGGAAACCTCTCATCCCTCCAGTTGCTGCAGGTGTCTGGTGAGCTACATACAGAAGGGAGTATTGTACTGAATTTGTGGTCTGATAAGGGTTGAGTACAGCGGAGTTATAACTCTCCAGTTTTGGATGCAATGCCATTATTTATGAGATGTGCAATGTAGAAGGCTTTTCTTACCACTATGGACATATGGTGATTGAAGTTTAGATTGCTGTCACCCTGGGTTCCCAAGTCTCACACCACTGAGTTTGAGCTTAAAGGGGTGCTGTCTATATCATACTTAGCAGGGGCTGCTATTTTGCCAGAGGGGATAATGAGGGATTTTTTTGTATTTAGTTTTAGTCCTTGATTTTGGCACCAGTCATTTATCTGCATCAGCCCCTTCTGTAATTTGTTGGCATCATTGGTGGACTCTGTGATTGTACCTAGTTTACAGTCATCTGCAAACTTGGTAAGCCACACACCATCAGCCTTTACATGGACTTCAGAGAAATAGATTCCAGACAGTAGAGGGCCCAGCACTGATCCTTGTGGTACCTCACTGGTGACTAGTCTACTGATGACGGTAGACTCCCTAGTGATGTATGGGTTAATCCCCAGCTTGGAGAGTTTCTCAGTGATACCCGAGTTGGGGGATTGTGTGAAAGGCCTTGGCTTAATCAAGATAGGTGGGATGTACTGCTTTTCCCTCATCTAGGGCTTTAGTGACATTCTCAGAGGTCCACCAGGTTTAGTAAGCAAGATCTACCCTTGAAACCAAACTGGTTCGGGTCAAGAGTTTGAAGGTCACCTATGTCTTTGTGGATCAGGTCCATGATGATTCTTTCCATGGCCTTGCAAATAAGGCTGGTTAGGCTTATGCTTTGATAGTTCTCAAGGTCAGTTGATGGACCCCCCCCCCCCTTTGTGCATGGGGATTACTGTTGCTGTTCTCCACTCTGTCGGAACAAAGCCAGTGCTCAAGCTATGGTTGAAGAGAGTGCCAAGTGGTTCTGCTAGATTTTTTTTCAGATTGTTTAGTAAGCAACCTGGGAAGCTATCTGGTTCCATAGAGGCCATGTTTTTGGCCTTGGAGAGTGTTTGTATGACCTGTTCTTTGGAGATATTCGATAGAGGACTAGTGTCAGGAATACTTTAGGGCATGTCTGGTGGGCAGAGGGGGGTGAGGTTATTGCCAAATCTGTCAGCTAACAGGTTGGCAATTTCCTCAGGTTCAATGTGTTACTGTTCACTATAAGTTCGGCACACAGCTAGGCATTCCTTTTTAGGTTTCAGATGGAGCTAAAGAGTGCTTTATGATTGTCTGTAGCTAGGGATGCTAATTTAGTCTCATAACTAGCCTTCGAGGAATTTACAAGACATCTGATTTGCTTGTTCAAGCTGTGGAGGGTATTTATCCTCTGTTGAGTAAGTTCCCTTCTGTTCTTAGATATTAGTTTCTTTCTTTTCTTCTATAACTTATTTATACTTACTACAGTCCACCATGGTGGCTTGTTCTTTCTGAAGGACCTGGTTTTGTTCCTGTTATGTACAGCCAAGTCAGTGCATTTGTTTAAATGACTGTATAGGGCATTTATGTACTGCTCTGCATAGGAGTCATTGTTGGTTATGTTGGCAGGGGCTTTGAAACTTTTTATACTGTCACTTAGTAGGCAGTAGTTTGCTTTGGAGAAATGTTTAAGTTTTTTTACTCCTGTGGGGTTGTCAGGTTTGATCTTTACTTCAACCAAGACAGATTTACGATCTGACCTTACCAGAGAGAGGGCACCACACAGAGGGTAGTGCAGTGACTCCCCCATGTTGGTGAGCACTAGATCCCAGGACATTTGATCCCCTTGTGGAGGTGTGGATCAGCTGTTCCAGGGCATTTGAATTAACAAAGTCCAGGAACCTTGGAGTGATTGTGTTTGTGCTCATGTAAATTTCACAGTCGATGGAAGGATAGTTGAAATCTCCCATGACCAAGATGTTTGGCTGTATACTGAATGACTCTAGCAAGTCCAGGTAGGCGGACTGCTTCTCCTGTTTCATGGTGGGAGACATGTAGCTAGCAATGATGTGGAAGGGTATTTTACCAATAGTTATTTGGACCTGTAGTAGTTCAAGAGAGTTGTACTGTTTAACCAGTCTCAAAATGTATTTGGATTTAATGAAGTTGGATACACCTCCAGCTTTGGTTCTTTAATGTTCGTTTTGAGGTCTGAACATGTGCAAGGCATTGTAGCCTTGTATAGCTGGGGTGCTGTCTGCAATCTTGAACCAAGTCTCAGTGACTGCATAGATGTCAGCATCTTCCAAGGTGAGGAGTGCGTCCATGCAGTTCAGTTTACTGTTTAAGCTCCTAACATTAAGCAGCATGATCTTGAGTTTGTCTTTAGTGGATTTCTTTACATTGGAAGTTTTATTTGAACATTGCCTAAAAAAACACTATGGGGGAGGCAGGCATCTTTTCCAGTATCCAAGAGCATTGAGGAGACAGGTGAAGGCTATCTCTGGCAAAGCAGAGTGGACTGTCTACCATGTCTTCCCAAGCTGACAGATGCTGGATCCCCCTGGAGTGACACCAGTAGCTAAGCTAATTATTGAAATCAATCATTTTTTTGTCTGTATTGTGGCATCATCCCATGTGAAGGTAGAATACTGCTTAGGGCCAGGGACATACCTGCCTGGGACACACAATCTTGAGAGTTCAGTCATGTTTTTCTTCATGTAGTCCAGAGAGGTATGTTTCATGGCATTTAGTCTAACATGTACTATGACAGAGTCATAATGGTAATAGACACTGAGTGACTTGAGTGCGTGCATGATTTGACGGATCCTGGCACCTGATAAGCAACTGACCGTGACCTTCACCTTGTTCAGCCTGGTGAGGGGGACATCTGTGTGTCTCACAATTGAGTCATCTATGACAGAACATTAGGTTTTGAGGTGTTTTGCCTTAGGGGCTCAATTAATTAAGAGACTGATATGTATGTTGTGTGTAGCAGTGACTTCTGTTTGTGTACTAGTATGTGTGTGGTGTTTGCATTTGAGATGTCTCTGGTCTTCAGGTAGGCTCTTAGTGACTGCCTATGCTTATGTGGGTTTATGTGTCTTAACCTTATCTTGTATGAGAGAAGAGGTGTGTGTGTGTGTGTGTGTGTGTGTGTGTGTGTGTGTGTGTGTGTGTGTGTGTGTGTGCTGATAACCTGTTTGGATGCCTTGTTTATTGTTGTGTGAGAGGACTAATTTCATGGTATAGTTACATCTCTCACATACTTTATTTGCTTTAGGAGCAAGTTGTTGTCAGTTTACATGAGGCAGTTACTACATTGCCTCAGTATGCCCATGTTAAACAGGCTGGCTAGAGAAATAGTGGGAAACTGCCCATCCATTATGGCAGGTATATATTATTGTAACTAGTGGGAATGGGTTAAATGGAGCAGGGTTTGTTGCAAGACTAACAGACATGGTTGTTCTCTGGAGGGCTAGGGGTGGAAGACTGCTTCACTGCCACAGAATGCGGAGCTGATTTGTTCGCAGGGTAGCAGTACTCAACTGTTTGCACAAGAGAGGAGGGGAAGCTAAGGAGGTTTCTCTAGCCAGATATCTAGGGAAAATTATGTTTCTAAGTGTTTGCATCTGTACATGGCAGTGCTAAACACTGTTGGCTGATGTGATGTGCAAACCCGCACAAACACAGGGCTTAAATACAAGCAAAATTTAACTTTTTTAAAGCAAACTAACCAGTGGGAAAGCCCGAGGCTGAACCTTTTTCCAGCAATCCCCAACTCAGATGGGTCCTGAGCCACACACTTCTGCCACAAGGGTGCAGGGAGGCCCTCTTAATGTAAGATGGCTGGTTTTAGTGCTTCAGTCAAACAAATCAGTCTAGATTTAGCAAGTCTGAATCTAGCCTATGCTAAGAAAGGCAGAAGTACTAGAAATTTAAAGTGTAGAATAAAACTGTCACAGCAGTAAGAAATGGCAATTACGCAAAATGGAGTTCAGAAAGTGCAGTGCAACCTTAAAATATACAAATATACTTATTTTTTGTTGAAAACAGTGGATGCCTTGGATTTAGTTCAGACTCACTCCAGGTCTCTAGCCGAGGTCCCCAGACTCTGAGCAGCTCTGCCAAACTGAGCCTTGGAGTTTCATAGATGGCTAATGGATTACTTGGATAAGACAAAAACATATAAAAAAAAATCTGAGCAATTTTTTGTTTCCTTTCATAAAAAGAAATTGGATTTGGCATTATCTATGCAAACCATCTCCTTGTGGATTTCTAAGGTAATTTCTTTTTGCTATTCTTTTCATAGCAAACAGCTTTACTCTTCTAGTCATGCTCATTCTGTCATGGCAGTGGCCTCCTCTGGTTCTTTCTCAAGGATCTGGACAATATATCCATCTTGGAAGCTGGTACGTGGTATTCTGTTCACACGTTTACCAAACATTATAAGTTGGAATTTATTTCCGGGGCCAGGAAGCGTTTTGCCAGAGCCATCCTTCATGGGTTTGTGGGAAGGTTCTTCTGTCTGTTCTGGTAAGTTTTGTTCTCTCCCAAGAATAAAGAATACTGCAACACTGGTAAGGAAGAACATAGTACAGTTATGTAAGATGTTACCATAACAGTAGATTTCCCACTGTTGCATTATTCTGCCCCTCTCGCCTGCCCCCTGTAACTTTCTGTTGCCTTTCTTCTGGCTGAGGGGTCTTTCTTGCATCATTTTCTTGTCCTTCTCTTCCAGGATATACATGTTTTGCTTTTTCTGGTGTTGCTCTGATTCTTCTGGGATACTTCAGTTCTAAGGATTAGATGTCCATATGTTACATATGCACCTTACACCTTGCACATAGGACATGCTTCTAAAGTACAACACCTGGAAGGTAAAAGGCTTTGGTATGCTGGCTGGGCATTCAGCTATCCTCAACAAGATATCCCAAGAGTAAAGAATACTGCAACAGTGAAACGATGTCTCTTGTTATGGTAGAATCTTGCACAGCTGTACTTTCTTACCATAACAAGTGATCCTCAAGGCATGGTCACTGTAATGATAAAGATTTCTCACAGTGCCTTCGTTTTCTAGCAGAGTGTAAACATTTCTAACTTATTCACTTTACCCAGAAGCATTTCTTTGGCATTTTTTTCTTGTTTCTGCATTGGTGATCAAATGTCATTTTGTAATACTTGTGCTGTGGTATTGTAATTGTAATTTGTAAGCATATAATCTAATTACTGCAACCAAATTATGTGGTACACAGAGCTGTGATCTCTCAGTTCACACAGCTGCTGCCAATTTGTGTGCAGTTGTATTGATTTTCATAGGTATATATTAGGCTAATGACCACTATGGCCTTTATAAGCTTAGTAGTGCAATCCATCCGAGTTGTGTCCTTGTTTATCATGGGCATTTATTAGGAGGGGTTATGTTAAGAAGTTTCTAGAGGTTGTGTGTGTAAGTTTGTGTGTGTGTGTGTGTGTGTGTGTGTGTGTGTGTGTGTGTGGATGGATGTTAGTTTTGGTATTACTGACTGTCTCCCACTATCAGAGCCAGGGCGGCCAGACCTGTGGTGAATTTCCAATCCATTTATTACGGTTATCTTAAATAGGGTTAGGGATGGACTCTGCTTAACATGCATGGGGAGCCTGTTCCAAAGCATGCATATCCTCTGAGATGCGTATCAGTCTCACCGACATATATTATTTATGTCACAAGCAAAATTTAAATACTTGGATTTACTGGTTATGATGCTGTTCATTTTGTGGATATGCAAAAGATCTGTCAGAGCTGGATCCGAGGATGCCTTGCATTCGAGGAATAAATTGCCTCTCAGAAATCTGTAGGAGACAGATTATAAAGATAGGGATGGAAATATGACAGAACAAGAAAATCTGGAAATATTGGACTTTTTCAGAACTTGTTAGACTTGTGGGGGACTCTAAAGCATGTGCCCTACTTCATGTCATTAATGTTCAAAAATGCTTTGGGGAGGGGAGGAGGAGGGAAAAAGTGGAGTGTAAGTAAAGACATTTTTTTCTTACTAGCACTTTTTTGTGGTGTGTGCTTTACTTTGTGTGCTATAAAGTAAAGTTTTCTCAGTTGTTTTTTTTTTTTTTTTTTTAAGTGTAATGGGGATTGTAAACAGGTGGTGCTGTTATCTTCTATACCCCTGGCGCACTGACGTCAGGGAGGAAGCGACAGCAACCAACTCCGGACCAAGACTTTGGAACTCTGACCGACTGCGGGACCGCCTGACGGCAGGATAACCCAAGTGTAATGACTGTAACAGTAAAACACGATGAGCATCTACAAGATGGACAAAATCAAATAGCACATACTAATAGCACAGGCTGTACCATGTGTCACAGCATGACTAACCTTCCTTTTCGGTTAACTCTAGCCTGTCTGTGTAGCTGTAAACTTAGAAATGTTGTTCTTATTAGGAAGCAAAACCTTCAGCATTTGAAGATGTACGTAGTTTTGTGTGCTATTATGTTAATAGGTTTTGGGGGGGTTGGGCGAGTTTGTTTGTTCTGCTTGAGAGCTTTCAAAAAAACAAAAAGTTATGTAAGATGTGGCATAGACTCAAATAGAAATGGCAAGAAACAAGTGCATAAAGGACCAACCTGCCGAACAGTATATGCATGAAAGTTGGAACTAGACATTTAACAAAAAAGCAGTTGTACATAAAAGGTGGTAGTAATAACTGTATAAGAAAATGATGCTTTCTGTAATGTCTTTGAATCTGAATGGTCTTAAAGGTAAATATAAAAAAGAATGTGTAATGAACTATATTAAAAATGTAGAGTGCAAATATGTATGCTACAGGAGACGCACCTGGAAAGAACTGAACATATGAATTTGATAAAGAAAGGTTTTCAGGATGGTTATTCAGCAGAATATCTGGGGCAAAGGAAAAAAGGAGTACTTGCATTAATTGCAAGAGGAGCTCCAATAGTGATAGAAGAAAAAAAGATAATAATGGAAGATGTATAGTACTAAGGGGCTACTGGCAAGGGAGGAGGATTACACTAGCATGCATTTACATTCCACCTAAAACTGCTATAATGGAGCTTAAGAAAATTCTAGGAGAAATAATCGGCCTTCAGCGAGGAATATTACTTATTGGTAGAGACTGCAATTTGGTTTGCAACAGTGATGATGTATCTGTGGGCCTAGAAGGGAAGATATAACAAAGGAGGTAGCTTTTTGAAGAATATTATGAAAATGTTTGGCATGGAAGATATGAATTCAGTACTAGGAGTTCAGAGTGAATTTACATATTATTCTCCAAGATACAAAAACTGGGCTAGGCTAGATAGAATTTATATCACACATAAACATGTGCATTTAATTGAAAGTCTTGCAATGCACCCAATAACTATTTCAGATCAAGTGCTAATAATAACTGAAATAAAAATGCAAGGTAATGAAATAAAAATGAGATACTGGTGCTTTCCAACCTACCGGCTGAAGAGAGAGGAATTTAAGGAATGGGTTTTGGAATTAATTCAGGAACTACTAGAGAAGATTGAAATTTCTTCTGTAAATATAGCTAGAGAGTGGGATAAAATTAATGTGGAGTTTAAAACTAGGGTGGAAATAAAGGAAAGGGAGATATGGCTAAGAAGTAACAAATATTAAAATATTGCAAAATAGGGCAAATCTCTCAGAACAAAAAAAGGAGCAACTGCAGAATGCTAAACAGAAAATATGGGATTACCTCAGTAATATGCAGGAGTTTAGAAAGATTGCTGTTAAGCAACTGTTTTTTGATAATAACTCAGGAGCACAAAATCTTCTAGTACAACGACTCAGGCAACAGAAAGTATAAAGGGTTGTCACCAAGCGTAGGGCACCTATAACAAGAGATCCTGTAGAATATTAGCAATATTTAAAAAATTTCATGAAAGTTTGTATAAAGCAGAGAAATGTGGAAATCAAGAAAAGGTACAAATGGAAATGTTTATAGAAGAATTAAATATGCCAAGGTTAGAGGTAGACGAGGGTCAATTACTAACAGTTAGGATAGGAAGATATGAGATAAAAATGGTTGTGTGTAACCAATCTACAGGAAAGTCCCCAGAAATAGATGGTATTCCTGTGGAATTTGGAAGCTAAGAGGGAAAAACTGATAAAGATCTGGAAGGTTTTGTTTAACAGTATTTTAAGAGGAGGAGAAGTACCAGCATATTGGAAGAAGGTGGTGCTAACAGTAATACCTAAAGAGGGTAAAGATCTATCGGATCCAGCTTCATACAGGCCCATTTCTATATTAAACCTTGACTATAAAGTGTTTGTCTATAATGGCTAAAAGAATGGCAAAAGTGATACCAGAATTGATGGATATAGATCAGTGTGGTTTTCTGGAGTGGAGGCAAACATTTGACAATATTAGCAGAACATTGATGATCCAGAGGGAAGCAGAATGTAAGAAAATACCACTGTTACTGTTGGGTGTTGATGCAGAGAAAGCATTTGACAGAGTAGACTGGGACTTAGTGTGCAGGGCAATTGGAGCATTTGCTTTCCCTGATACAATTATAAGGTTGATTAGGAGTATATATGAAGGATCAGAGATAAAAATTAAAGTGGGTGTGGTCCTATTTGGTAACTTCTGCTTGAGTATAGGAACCAAGCAGGGTTGTCCACTTTCCTCTTTGTTTGCATTATATATCAGAACCATTGGCAAAGAAAATAAGGGACTCAGAAATTCAAGGATATAATTGGTATGGTAGTCAGGAGAACCCGGCTCTATTTGCAGATAATATTATTTTATACATGACAAAACCAGAAAGGGACATTACATGGAACATTGTAAGACAGTTTCAGATCTTCTTGGGATATAAAATTAATGAAGCTAAAATAAAGGCATTAGCTTTAAATTATGTACCCACACACAAATTGGTCCAACAATGTCTATATTTATGGAGACATGGTGAAATGAAGTGTTTAGAGTATGGATTAGAAATGAGACTCTTGTGGCAGCTAAGGATATGTGGGAAGAGACTAAACAGAAGATAATATAAAAACTGAGAAACTGGATGCTTTGTTATATGGATATGGATACTAAGATACAAGCAATTAAAATGTTTTTAGTCCCTTTAGTTTTATATACAGGTCGGGCATATTTTTATCATCCAGAGGCGAAGTTGTGAATAGCAGTTAGAGTTTGAAGGATTTTATCTGAGATGGGAAGACAGCAAGGGTCAAGTGGGATAAGCTTCTTCCAATACAAGACAGAATAGGATTACCCAATTTGAGTGGGAATTTTACAGCAACACAGTTAAGGCTCTTATACATAGTACAAATGGAAAACTAAAATTCAAAGTGGAAAGGAATGATGATGATACAGAGGGGCAGCTCAAGAAATGAGGAGAGATTGGGTTTTTGGATGTAGACTCTTAAGGAGAACAACAAAAACATGCAGAGTATTGTATTTGTAAAATAGCAGAGAGTATTCTAAGAACTAAATCAGCATGAAAATGGAGAAAAGCGATTCTGCCGATAGGGATGACTGTGGTTTGGGATACAGATAATAGGCAAGAGGGGGCTGGAATTTATTGGAGACAAGTGGCAAAGGAACCAAGGTATTGGGAGCAAATAACTAGCAAGGGAAAGGTAATAGAATGGGAAGAGGCATAGAATTTATTTGGACTGCAGGTTAGAAATTGCCTTCCCTATAAAAGGATTGATATCAGAGTATAGGGAAAGAGAAAGAAATAGGTGGGTCATAAATGAAAGACCAGTACTGGTAGAGTTTTTGATAGAATGTAGAACAGAAGCTGCCATTAAAAAAGGAATAATTAGTAGAGCATATAAAATATTACATGATAATTATAAGAATCAATCAGATGAGCTTAAAAAGGATTGGGAAGAGAGACTGGATAAGCAATTCACAAAGAGACAATCGGGGGATATATGTATGTCTCTCAAATATGCAACAAACTCTAGAAGAATAAAGATTTTTGCCTGGAAGTCTTTATATAGGTATTTTTATTCCCGAAGTAGACTCCAAAGAATTTTTCCTCAAGTGAATAGCTAATGTTGGAGGTGCAACAGGCAAGAAAGAGGTAGCTGGGAGCATATTTTTTGAGTGTGTAATGAGCTGGCCGACTTCAGGGATTTCCCTGCTGACTTCTCTGTCAGAGATGCTGGGTGGGTGGATTGGATTGACTGGGGAGATGATTTATTTGAGCTATGATACAGAATCGGAATTGCCTAGACATAGTAAAGCCTTGCCGAGTCTAATTATGGTGGGTGCCAAAAAAGCAGTTATTAGAAAATGGAAATCAAAGTCTAGACCAACTTTACTAGAAGTAGTGAATATAGTAACAGAGATAAAACTGGAATTGGGATCTTTAGAAAAGGGACAGAGCAAACTACATAAAAATGGGAATTGTGGGAACAGTGTATGTAGAGAATGAATGAGGTTTAAGACACAGGATTTGAATGAGCCATATAATGCTTTACTGACAATGACTGGATAGATTTTAAGCGACTTATAATGTTTGCAACCTTACCTCTCAACCTGGAAACATCAAAAATCTGGACAAAGCCCATGAAAAATAGGTACAAATCTGTACACCGATTAAAATCTAATTTGCATACATAATTACGTAGCCCCACCCACACCAATGGAATTGTGGGATATCAATTTTCAAATGCAAACTGAAGAACAGACAACCAAGATATGGCACCACTGACCCCCTGCAGCCATTCCAATATCCCATTACCTGGCGATTTCACCACATTTACCATAAACACTAATGTGTGCATACTGCTTTACTTATACAATGATTATTTGGATTTATTCTTAAATTTTGAAGCACAATGCACAAAACACTAACAGATATCTGCTAAACAAAGCAATACTGTCTCACAATGAAAATAGACTTGGCATTAAAACTTCATATTCATTGAAACCCACACCACATCCAAAGAAAATGCATCTGGTCGGTGGTGGATAAAGATTACCTTTGGGCTGTTTTCGAATCATAGGCCCCTTGCACACAAAACAAGAAACATACATGTGTTCTTTGATACACCTTCCTGACTTTATGCAATGAAACAAAATGCAAGAAGCAATAATGACAAAACTGCCCAAGTCAGAACATTTCCATCATAAAAGTCTACTCAAACTTCTACAATCAACCAGTATCAGTACATATGCACAATTTCTGTAGAAGTAAAAAGTGATCTAAATAATTCCACATTGGAAAGCCATACAAATCACACACCTAAATCTGCTGGAAAGCCACACAAATCACACATGCCTATTGCCTAAATCTGCTGGAAAGCCATACAAATCACACACCTAAATATGCTTTAAAGCCATACAAAATCACCCACACCTAAATCTGCTGGGAAGCAATTCACATTTCCATTCCAGTACAAATGCTGTGCATACAAATAAAATGGAGCTTTTCTCCTTGGGTCTCTGCTGAAAAAGGGCACCTGCCCAGCCAGACCAACCCAGTTAATAAATGGCAAATAAAGTAAATAAATATAAAAAAATGCCATTCAGAAACACATACAAAGCCGTTCAGCTTAAAAGAGCTAATTGTGAACTGCTGCCCAGCCAGACCAACCCAGTTAATAAATGGCAAATAAAATAAATATAAAAAAATGCCATTCAGAAACGCATACAAAGCCGTTCAGCTTAAAAGAGCTAATTGCGGACTGCTGAGCTGAGTTCCAAGTACAAAATGCTGCCATTCACCTTAAATGAGCTAACTTAACTAAGTACAATGCTGCCATTACAAATAAATCTCCATTCAGAAATGCCTACAAACCCATTCAGCTTAAAAGAGCTAATTGTGGACTGCCGAGCCGGGTTCTAAAATCCAAAATGCTGTCATTCAGCTTAAAAGAACTTTAAGTACAAAGCTACCTTTAGAAATAAATCTTGAAATCTCTTGTTTGCATGTAAGACAATCTTTTATCTGAAGAAGAAGAAAGATGTTATGGCTTGGACGGAAATACAAATGCTGTGCAATGCCAAATGCTGCTAAGACAAATGCAAACTGCTGAAGCGACTGCTAAGGACAAATGTCGTTCAGCTTAATAAAGCTCAATAAATCTGCTGAAACACAAATGAATGTACAAATGCCAAAAGCTTGCTGAAATGCAAGTACAAGTGTCGTGCATACAACAAAAGCAATGGATGCATCCATGGCACACATGCAAACAGATCATTGCTAGAAATGCAGATAAACACAGTCACACACTTGTGAGCAGCAGATTAATGCAGATAAACACACACTTGCGAGCAGCAAATTGATTAATGTAGAATTTTGTAGATAAAGACACTTGCGAGCAGCAGATTCAGCGATGAACAATGCAGATAAACACAGCTAGGTAAACACACAAGTAAACAGTTCTTCGCTGGAAATGCTGATAAGTACAACTAAGGGTAAGCTAGCAGCACAGCTCTTTTTTGCCAGACAAATACAACTACGGGACGGGTAAACAGCACAGTTCTTTCTTGCCAGCACTTAAAATAAACAAACCACAAAGTTCTTGGCATACTATAGTTCAGAGAGTTGTTTTCTTACCTGGAGGATGGGACACGTGGGCTGACTCTGCAAAATTTAAATTATGCCGCCATCGCTGTTATCTTCCCTACTTCCTTCCGAGTCCAACACAAACAGGCAGTGGGCAGGCAACAGCAAATTATACAGTAACAGCAGCATATAATTATTTTCTCAGATAGTCCCAGGCTCCCAGCATGAACAGCAGCTTTCTTTCTCGGCCCTCGGGCAATAAGTCCCAGTCCAAATTAAAAATGAATGGCAGGCAGGCGGCAGCTAAGTGTTTCTGTTTGAATGGGATTGGCGGCAAGCTTTTCAAATGCAGCAACAGCTTGCAGCCAGCCGGAAATGACGCGAGCTCAAGGAGCTCAATTCCGACTGGCTGGTAGTGCTGACGGAGCTGACGTCATCTCGCACGTGATGACGTCAGCTCCGACAGCGTGAAAATTAAAAAAAATAAAAAAATAAGGCAAGGAAATCGGAAATGAAGGGGTGCCAATCGGGAATCGTGGCACCCCTTCTTTTGGACCCCAAAATTCGGTAAAAAACGAATAATTCGGGACGGTTGGGAGGTATGTTTGCAACTACAGTTGTTTCAATGATATCTGTGATGTATAATGTTTGCAAATAAAGTGGTGTCAATGTTTGATTTTCATTTATGTAAATGTAAGAGTGCCTGTGCCATACTTGATAATGTAATAAAGATGTTTATTTAAAAAAAAAATTACTTTATGCATGCATACACATATCCATAACTCCTCTTGGAATAGAGTGTGCATATCCATCTGGTATCAGCGTCAAACTCCTTATTGTGGTAATGCAGCCTCTCACCAGCATGCTAGAACACAGATTCTGTTTACCCTTAAAATAAATTGGACATTGAATATTGGATAGCTTGAGCATTAACTCCTCGAAAGTTAAAAGTTGTCCTTTACTGATGCATCTTTTTAATAATGAAATAAAAATACAAAGTTACCCACCACAGTATTTAAACTGAATAGTAAAACACCTTACTTGAAATAAACAAAGTTAAGCAATGAAATTGGTAAAGTCACATACGAAGGCAGTTTTACACTTGTACAATGAAAAAAACAATAAATTAGTTTAAGCAGATGACATAAAGAAGTACGCTAACAGTTTAGTTGTGGTAAACAGCTTAGTGTTATGTATTTGGGATGTAAACTATTGGACTTCTCTGGATTGCTGATCTGTAGACCACCATAGACATGATTTAACTTAAATTTCATTTAATCTACATTCACAGTGTGGTTCAGTCTGAACTGTGTGATCTTTCAGTGACAGTTTACTTATTTTTGGGCAGTTACCATTGTATGTTTGAGCGGAGGATAACAAGCATTGCACTGACACTAACACTGCTGCTGGCTAGCTTTATTAACCATGTGCTATGTTTTAAATGTGTGCCTTGCATCTAGTCGTTTTTTCATAAGGTAATCACTGTTTTACTTCTGACAGAAGCAAAGCAACGTTCAAATGTTAAATTGCATTTAGCTTCTCAGTGTTAAGTGTGTTTGTGACGCCCGTGCACTGGCTCAGGAATCAAGAAGCCTCAGTCCTCACCACTAATTCCAGTGAGGGGCGTCTATATAGGAAAAGGATATTAAATACACATGCAGTAAAGTACAATTTCCCTTAAAAGCACACAGAGATCACAGTCAGTCTGGGGATGGTTTCTCCCTTTCTCTCCATGTCCCCAATAAGACTCCCCACTGGCACAGCTATAGGGTCCAGATCTCAGCCTAGTGGGCAAACTAAAACCTCCAGCACCCTCTCTGTCCAACCAGTGCTTCGTGTCCCTACCCAAGTAGCTGACGCACACACTTTGAGATAAGAGTTATATACAACCACACAGACACTCCTGGGGAAAGCTGGCACAGGTTCTCCAGCTGTGCCCCTTTTACCCAGACTATACGGTAGTACCACTTGCCACACTCACTAATATTTATCAGCTACTAAAAAGCCCTTATGAAAGGGTGCCCAATTATACTGTGCAGTATTATTATCCAAATGGTAAGTGGTACTGAACAGCAAGGCTATTGGAGTGGTTTGTACAATATCACTAAATAGATGCAATGTTTAAACATATTTAATAAATAATAAAAACACAAGATAATACTTCTTACTACACAGTGATGGTCAAGAGTGCAGAGATCACAGACAAATACTTAAAATAATGCAGTAGAAAAGTTCTGACATCACTACAGAAGAAAATAATCTAATCTTCCTAGTTCCTAGCTATATCTAAGAGAAAACATAGTTCTAAAATAAAGTTATATATAGAACACCTATCTAACCTCATCTGATTGAGTCTTATAGTTATCATGCAGTATTTTATATGTTGTACTAATTATTCCTTTTTAATAGCAGCTTATGTTCTAGATTGTGTTAAAAACTCTACCAGTGCTGGTCATTCATTTAGGACCCCCCCATTTCTTTCTCTTTGCCAATACTCCGATATCAATCCCTGATAGGGAAGGCAGTCTCTAACCTGCAGTCCAAATAAATTCTTGGTGTCTTCCTATTCTATCATCTTTCCCCGACTAGCTATTTGCTCCCAATAAGCTTGGTTCTTGTGCCAGTTTTCTCCAATGGATTCCAGCCCCTCTTGTCTATTGTCCATATCTCTAATTCCAGTCATCCCTATCGGCATAATCTCCTTTCTCCATTCCCGTGTTGGTTTAGTTCTTAGAATACTTTCTGCTACTTTATGGACATAATATTCTGCATGATTATTGTTATTCTTGCCTGCATCCAAAAAAAACCAGTCTCTCCTTGTTTCATGAGCCTCCCCCGTGTTTCACCGTCATCCTTTTCCACTTTGACTTACAGTTTTCTGCTTTTGCTATGTATAGGAGTCTTAACTGTGTACCTCTGAAATACCCCTTCAATTTGGGTAATCCCTATCCTCCCTGTTCTACTGGAAGAATCAGTTTAAGTTGACTGTTTCTGTGTGCCCTTCCCAGATGAAGTCTTTCAGCACTTGATTGCTACCCACAATTTCTAATTTGTTTGATAAAAATATGCTTGGCCTGTGTGTAAGACTAAAGGGACTAAAACATTTTAACTGCTTGTATCTTACTATCCATCTCCCATATAACAAAGCTTCCATTTTCTCAGTTTTTGTATTATCTTTTCTTTAGTATCTTCCCAAATATCCTTACCTGCCACACTAGAATAAATTTTAATCCATACTCCAATATATATATATTTCATTATCATGTCCCATAAATATGGGTATTCCTGAACCAGTTCATGTGTGGGTACATAATTTACCACTATTCCCTTTGTTTTAGCTTCATTAATTTTGTATTCCGAAAAAAGATCTGAAACTGAAAATGCTCCACAACCCTGCAATGTCTTTTTCTGGTTTTGTCAGGTACAAAATAATATCATCTGCAAATAAAGCAAGGCTTTTCTTGACTACCATACCAGTTATATCCTTGAATTTCTGTTTCCATTATTTTTTTTGCCAATGGTTCTAAATATAATGCAAATAATAAAGGGGAAAGAGGACACCCCTGCGTGGTTCCTTTGGTCAAGCAGCAATTATCAGAGAGGACCCCACCCACTTAAATTTTCGCCTCCGATCCCTCATATTCTCTTAATCAGCCTTTTTTCAGAAAATGCAATTGCTTCCATTGCCCTGCTCATAAAGTCCCACCTTACTCTGTCAATACTTTCTCTACATCAAGACCCTCCACCAACAATGGTATTTTCTTGCAATCTGCTTCCCTCTGGATCATCAGTGTTGTGTTAATGTTGTTAAATGCCTGCCTCCCCTCCACAAAATCACACTGATCCATATCTATCAGTTTTGTCATTACTTTTGCCATTTTTTTTATCCATTGTATACATGAACACTTTATAACATTTAGTATTGAAATGGGCCTGTATGAAGCTGGATCTGATGGATCTTTACCCTCTTTAGGTATTACAGCTACCATTGCTTTCTTCCAGGACTGTAGTACTTCTCCTTTTAGGATACTCTTAAACAAAACCTTCCAGATCTTTATCAGTTGTTTTCCTCCTAGCTTCCAAACTTCCACGGGAATAGCATCTATTCCTGGGGACTTTCATGTAGGTTGGTTATACATCACAATTTTTATCTCGTCTCCTGTGCTAACCTTTAGTAATTGAGCCTCATCTACCTCTAGCATGTTTAATTCTTCCATAAACATTTCCATTTGTATCTTTTCTTGATTCTCATATTTATCAGCTTTATAGAGACTCATAGAATTTCCAAAATATTTCTAGTACCACTACAAGATCTTTTGTTACCTTCTGTGTTACAGGCTCCCTAAGTTTGGAGACAGCCATTTCTACATACTGTTGTGTTAGTCATGTGCTAAACGTTTCTGTGCTCTAGTGTGATTATCAAAAAAACAGTTCCTTAACAGCAATCTTTCAAAGCTCATGCATATTATGGAGGTAATCTCTTATTTTCTGCCTAGCATCCTGCAGTTGATCCTCCTTTTGTTCTATGAGATTCACCCTATTCTACAATACTTGAATGTTTGTCAGTCCTTCTAAATAATTATTGTTAATTCTTAACCATAGCTCCGTTTCTTTTATTCCTACCCTATTTTTAAACTCTACCATAATTTTATCCCACACCATAGCTGTGTTTTCACAAGAAATGTCTATCCTTTCTAACACCTCCTGAATAATCTCCACAACCCATTCCTTAAATTCCTCTCTTTTCAACAGATAGGTGGGAAAGCACCAATGTCTCATTTTTATTTCATTACCCAAATAGCTGTTATTGGCACCTGATCTAAAATAGTTATTGTGTGGGTATCAAGACCTTCAATTAAATATACATGTTGCTGTAAAATGTAAATTCAGTCTAGCCTAACCCAGTTTTTATATCTTGGAAAATATGTAAATTCACTCAGAACTCCTGTTACTGAATTCAATTCTTCCATGACAAATGCTTTGATAAATTTCTTCAAAAGCTAACCTCCTCTGTTTCATTTTCCCTTCTGGGCCCTCCAGACACATCTTCATTGCTGCAAATCAAATTCTAGTCCCCACCTATAAGTAATATTCCTTGCTGAAACTGACTATTTCTCCCAGAATTTTCTTAAGCTCCCTTATGGTGGAATATAAATACATGCCATTGTAATCCTCCTCCCTTGCCAGTAGCTCCGTAGTACTACAACTCTGCCAATATTATCCTTTATATCTTCTTCTATCACTGTTGGAGCTCTTCTTGTAATTAATGTAAGTGCTCCTCTTTTCCCTTGTTTCAGGTTCCCTCATCAAAACCTCTAAAGCCAGCTATGAAGGCATAGAATTGTGGCAGACACTAAAAACAACCACAAAGCCTTCTCTAGTTGTATCAGGAATCTCCACGGCAATACGCAGGTTTGCTCTGAGTTACTGCACAGTGGTACCTCCTATACTGAGCCAACAGATATTGCCAACATACTGGCCAACAGATTCCGTGCCAAGTTTACCCCTCTCTCCCCCCAAAGGACCAATCACAGTACCAGAGGAATGCCAGACACCCAGCATTACTGCAGCACATGTTAAAGCTGCTTTGTCCAAGGCCAAGAATGCAGCTTCCATGGGACCCAACAATATCCCCTGATGTGTTGTACATGAACTACAAAGTGAACTGGCACCACATCTGTGTGCCCCATTCAATCACAGCCTCACCTCAGGATTTGTTCCTATCGAATGGCACACTGCCGCAGTCATCCCTCTCCATGAGCGACTACAGACCCTGGGAATTACCCCCCATTAGCCTGATGAGTCTGATATGTAAGGCTATGGAACGCATCATCATGCTCCTAATTAACAAGGATATAGGGAATCTCCAAACTCTAGATCCCACGCAGTTTGTTTTTGTGAAAGGTCCATCATGCCTGCTCAACCTGGTTGACTTCTTTGAGTCAGTTACCAGAGCTGTGGATGAGGGCAAGGCAGTTCATACAGCCTGCCAAGGATTTGGCCAAGACCTTTGATACCATTCCCAACTCAGGAATTATTGATAAACTCACTAAACTAGGCATCAACCCCTATATCACTAGGTGGGTTGCAAATTGGCTCACAGATGGAACCCACAGTGTGAAAGTAGCAGATTCCAAGTCAGACTGCCTACCAGTCACAAGTGAGTCTCACAGAGATCGGTCTTGGGTCATCTCCTGTTTGGCATCTACTTCTTAGAAGTCCAGGCCAACATGGAGGGACTCTGGCTGACCAAGTTTGCAGACTACTTCAAGCTGGGAGCCATTATTAACTCTCCAAGTGATGTAGACATCCTGCAGAAAGGCCTCACTGAGATCAATGACTGGTGTCAAAACCATGGCCTTAAGCTTAATGCCAAAAAATGTGTCATCATCCCCTTTGGGAAAAACTCAGTTTTGACTAATTACCACATTGATGGGAGCCCACTGAACACTCAAGGCGTTATAAGTGATCTGGGGACACAGCTGGACAGCAACCTCTCCTTTGCTCACCACATTGTCATTGTGGTAGAAAGTCCTTCTGTGTCACATCTCGTTACCAAGGATTTTGTATCCAGGAAGAAAAGGGTCGTCATGTCTCTCTGCCCTTCCCTCATTAGGCCAATCAAGTATAATGCCCCATTTCGCATGTACCTCACTAGACATGTGCAACAGCTGTAAAGGCCTCAAAAGTACCTCATGAAGAGGATTCTAGGCCTTAAACACATGTCCTACTTGGATAGACTCAAAAACTCCAGCTATTCTGTGTCTCATATTGTCTATTAAAAGGCGATCTCTTCTTGACTTACAAAGCCATGTGTGACCCCGCTCTGTTAGAAATGATACATCTAAAGAAATCCTAATCTCACATGCTCCAGAGACCTCAACCTCATTAGCACAATTAACAGAACATGCTGGAGGGACAGGTTCATAACCTAGAGACTGCCCTTGCTGTGGAAAAGACTTCCCATACATGTCAAGCAGAGCACCTCACTGGCCCTCTTCAAGAGAAATCTTGATGAGTGAATGGGAAATAAAAAGTTCACCCCAGGGATCACTCCAGTGGCTCTACTTGATAGAACCACTGGAAACTAACGAGCAGCATGATGCCAGGGCACTTATATGGGCTAGGCTTGTAAAGGCTCCAGGGCCATTAGCCTAGTACACACCTATGAACATATAACCATCTTAAAATCCTTTTTTTATCAAATTAACATGTTCAATTTTTTCTGTGCGTGTCTCCTGTAACATAGCTATGTGCACTCTACAGTGTTTAATATAGTTCACTACTCTGTTTGTATTTATCTGAGGTCATTTACATTTAAAGACATTAAAGAAAGCATTATCGTATTAAAAATGTGTTATTCCCACCTTTTATGTATAACACCTTTTTTGTTAAATGTCTTGTTTCAGCTTTTGTGTTACATGCATACACTGTTTGGCAGGTTGAACTTTTATACAGTTGTTTCTTATCATATGCATTTCAGCCTATCTCACATCTTATAATACTTTTTGTTTTATTGAAAGCCCTCAAGCAAAAAAACACACACACCCTAATACCTCCCTAAAACCTATTGACTTAATACTAACACACACAGCTTATGTACACCTTCAAATATTGACATTTTACCCTCCTAATAGGAACAAAAGTCCCAAACTGACAGCCTTACTCACAGGCTTGAGTTAACCTAAAATAAAGGTCATCCATGGGACACATGGTGCTGATTGGTTTTATCTCCTCTTTATAGCTCTCCCAGCTGGGAAAACCCCTAAATGTTTTCAGAGAACATTAGCTATCTTAGGAAAGCCAGTGAATGCTTTCAAAGAACATTATCTACATTGGGAAAACCCCTGAATGCTTTCAGAGAGCATGATCTCCTAGCCAAGTTCTCTTCTTTTTTTTTCCCTCAGCCAGTCACTCTCCACCAGACTATAGCCAGTTTCTGTTTATCAAATTGCCCCCATGGAGACGTGAAAACTAGGAAGCCCAGTTTCTCTTTGTCAGATTGTTTCCATGGAAACATGAAGACCAGCTCCAGAATTGTTACTAAGGATATGTGCATTTGCTAGAAAAACATTTTCATACTATTCAGTTTTTTTTTTCATTTACTTCTCTATTAAAACTTGTTACTAAATGAATCTAAGGTCGCTAATCCACTCATTTCCCTATGCAAGAATGAGAAAAAGCACATTAATTTTTTTATCATGCTTTTTAACCAGACATTTTCATACATTGCAGTGCCTACATTTCTTAAAACTTACCAAGAAGAGGGAGAGATTGGAGAGAAAGAAAAGAAAACAAAAGAACAGCAACACCTGTTTATAATACCCATTACACTTCAAAATAACTGAAAAAGTACTTAATAGCATATAAATAAAATCACATGCAACAAAATTGGTACTATTTAAGAAAAAAATCTTTGCTTACAGTTGACTTTTTCCCTCCTCGTCCCTTTCCAAAGCACATTTCTGAACATTAATGACCTGAAGTAGGGCATATGCTTTAGAATCCCCCACAAGTCCCAACAAATTCTGAAACAGTCCAATATTTCCAGATTTTCTTGTTCTGTCTTATTTCACAAATATAACTATTGCATTGTAATTCCATATTAAGTTACTGGTTTTATTACTGTTCATCTCCGAAATCCTGTCTCTGCTTCATATCCAATATACTCTTGATTCTTCTAGTCAACTCTCTTGCTCTCTTCCTTCTCTGCAACATTTTCCATTGAAAATTTTGAACAGGTTTCACAAGTACAATGCAATGAAAAAGTATTTGCCCCTTCCTGATTTCTTATATCTTTGCATGTTTGTCACACATAAATGTTTCAGATCATCAAACAGATTTAAATATTAGACAAAGATAACCCAAGTAAACACAAAATGCAGTTTTAAGTGATGATTTTATTTATTAAGGAAAAAAAATATCCAAACCTACATGGTCCTGTGTGAAAAAGTAATTGCCCCCCCCCCTTGTTAAATCATACATTAACTGTGGTTAATCACATTTAGTCACATTTTTCTGAAAGCCGAGTTCAATTTCACTAGCCACACCCAGGCCTGATTACTGCCCGATCTGTTGAATCAAGAGATCACTTAATAGAACCAGTCAGACAAAGTGAAGTAGGCCAAAAAATCCCAAAAAGGAAGACATGCCAAAATCTAAAGAAATTCATGAAGAGATGAGAAACAAAGTAATTGACATCTATCAGTCTGGAAAAGGTTACAAAGCCATTTCTAAAGCTTTGAAGCTCCAGCAAACTGTGGTGAGAGCCATTATCCACAAATGGAGAAAACATGGAACAGTGGTGAACCTTCCCAAGAGTGGCCTGACTACAAAAATTATCCCAAGAGCACAGCGACAACTCATCGAAGAGGTCACAAAAGAACCTAGAATAGCATCTAGAGAACTGCAGGCCTCACTTGCCTCAGTTAAGGTCAGTGCTCATGACTCGATCATAACAGAGACTGGGCAAAAATGGCATGCATGGCAGATTTCCAAGGAGAAAACCACTGCTGACCAAAAAAAACATAAAGGCTTGTCTCACTTTTGCCAAAAAACATCTTAATGATCCCCAAGACTTTTGGGAAAATATTCTGTGACTGACGAAACAAGTGTTGAACTTTTTGTGAGGTGTGCGTCCTGTTACATCTGGCATAAAAGGGACGCAGCATTTCAGAAAAAAATATCATGCCAACAGTCAAACATTGTGGTGATAGTGTGATGTTCTAGGGCTGCTTTGCTGCTTCTGGACTTGGACGACTTGCTGTGATTGATGGAACCATGAATTCTGCTTTCTACCAATAAATCCTGAAGGAGAATATACGACCATCAGTTCGTGACCTCAAGCTGAAGTGCACTTGGGTTCTGCAGCAGGACAGTGATCCAAAACACTCCAGTAAATCCACCACCGAATGGCTTAAAAAATGAAGGTTTTGGAGTGGCCTAGTCAAAAGTCCAGACTTGAATCCATTTGAGATGCTGTGGCATGACCTTAAAAAGGTGGTTCATGCTTGGAAACCCTCCAATATGGCTGAATTAAAGCAATTCTGCAAAGAGTGGTCCAAAATTCCTCAACAGCGATGTGAAAGACTCATTGCCAGTTATTGCAAATGCTTGATTGTAGTTGTTGCTGCTAAGGGTGGTAGAACCAGTTACTAGGTTTAGGGGGCAATTACTTTTTCACATAGGGCCATGTAGAGTTGGATATTTTTTTTTCATTAATAAATAAAATCATCACTTAAAAACTGCATTCTTCGTTTACTTGGGTTATCTTTGTTTAAAATATATATTTGTTTGATGATCTGAAACATTTAAGTGTGACAAACATGCAATAAAATAGGAAATCAGGAAGGGGGCAAATACTTTTCCATTGCACTGTACAGCCCCTCTGTGTTCTTTATTACCAGAAGAACAAGAAGCAGAATTTCCTTCCGATTCACAGCTTACATTTTGTTGGACAAACTTTTATATTTCCTCCTTAGCATTACTTCATCAAAAAATGATTTTGTCTCTCCAGGGAAGAATACCTTGGCAACAGCTGGGTGCAGCAGTTTGAATCTCACATCTGCCTCTCAACATTCCCTGAATAGTGGAATAAATTTGCTCCTTTTCTGTCTGGTGTACAATGAGTAATTGTTCTCCACAAACACTCTGCTGTCTCCCACTTTTAGTACTTTGTCCTTCTGCCACAATTGTGTCAGAATCAATTCCTGCTGCTGGTAGGATTCGATCTTTTATATTAAAGGTCTAGGTTGCTTTCTTATAGCCAGGTTTGGAGCATGCATACAATGTGCCCTTTCAACTAACAACTGCTGTGGAATGCCAGTCCAGTTGCTTATTTGCATTTTCATAAAATTGATGCAGTCAGTTCCTTCCAGCTTCTCTGGTATAGCTGAAAATCTCAGGTTATCCCTATGTGCTCTGTCTTCTAATTCTATTATTTTTTGAAACATCTCTTCCTGTGCTGTCTCCTATTCAGCCACTATTTTCTTTTTTTCGACCTCTGATTTTTGTACCTTTATCATCTCATCTGAGTATCTGTTTAAAGCCTTCTACCTTTTTTCCCAGCATTTTGTTGTTTGTGCTGATAAACTCCATCAGTGTTTTTTTAACCAGGTCTGTATGCAGTTGTCTTGTATCTTCCTATAAGTTACTGAAAATCACATCTGAAGGTTACATTGCTTTTTGCTGATCAGGTATAGAACTTTCCCCAGTCAGTGTTTCTTCCTCACTTTTTGTAGCTGATTTTTTGTTCAGGTCTTCTATATTTCTTTATACCTGGCATCCAGGCAGTAGACATACTAGCCAGTTACTGAAATTACCCATAAACACAAGTTTACTGGCCTTCTCTGCTGAGTTTCTGTTTTCACACTTAGGAGAGCTAGAAATAATCCATGTTGGAAGTCAGTCATAAGTTGGGCTGTGTTAATTAGATTTCTAATATGCTGTATGATACTGTCTATTAATGAAATTAATATTATACATAAAAAGATTGTTTTATTTGCAGAGTATTCTGTTTTACAGGGTGTCATATCTCTGGAATTATTTGATTTTTTTTGTTAAACAAGCACCCCTCCATCCCTGTAGGTTTGGGGTTCCCAGAAATCCATAAAAGGCATTTCATCACCTCCATATTGATTGATGGTTCCAGCCAAAATTTCAAAAACTCACACTTTAGCTATGTTTGTGGATACGATTCTTAAAGGGTCTAAATAAAGTTTAACATATTTTAGGAGATTCTTGAAATTTTTTGAGAAAATGTATCCATCATTTTTTGATGCACGTCAGCTTCTCCACAATTGATACAGTGGATTTATTCGCTAGTATTCCTCATAGGTTCATAGGTAGGTACTAGGCTATTGGCCCTAGGGCCTATATAAGCCTAGCCAAAAATGTACCCTGGCTTTCTCCACCCAAAAAAAAAAATATTTTCCTGTGCCCCTTTCGAGCAGAGCCACAGAAGTGATCCCTGGGGTGAATTTCCTATTTCCCATCCAGTCATCAAGATTTTTCTTGGAGTGCTAATGAGGAGCTCTGTTTGATATAGATAGGGTAGTCTGTTCAAGAGTATGCAAAGTCTCTGGGACAGGAATCTATCCCTCCAGCATGTTCTGTTTATTGTGGTGACAATGTTTAGGTCCCTAGAGCGTGTAGCTCGGAGGGATTGGGATTTCTTTAAGTGGAGCATGTCCAACAGCTCTGGATTTGACATGGCTTTGTATGTTAGGCAGAGATCGCCTCTGAGTAGGGGATATGCGACAGAGTAAAGCTGGAGTTTTTTGAGACGGTCTGCGTAGGACATCTGTTTGAGGCCAGTCATCCTCTTTGTGAGGTATTTCTGTGGCCTTTCCAATTGTTGTAGATGTCTTGTGAGGTACATACCAAAAGAGTATGTACCTCACAAGGAAGGACTTCAATTATTTCACTCAGCTATAGTTGAACTTACAGATTTTGAAGACCATCTAATCAAATTCATAATGGAAGTTATAGATTTTATTCTGGCGAACAACTTTATAATACTTGAAGGAGAATATTTTCTTCAGATTAAGGGCATTGCTGTGGGGGTAACTGTGCCCCCATACATGTTAATTTAGTTATATATAACTGGGAGAAAAAATATATATTTAGGTCAGATTGTGAAAAATATTGGCATATGTGTTGCCGATATTTGGATGATATATTTATTTTTTGGAAAGAAACTACACAGATTTCTGAATAACTCTTAATATATATGAACAGTAGTACATCATCTTTAAGATTTACTCACACATTTTCTAATTACAGAATTGATTTTTTAGCTGTGACTATAAAGATTATTGCAACAGTTGCTTTGTTTTTAAAATTTTTAGAAGGCCATCATTTTCTAATTGTTATTTGGATTTCCATAGTTGTCACCAATATATTTGAAAGAAAATCATATTTAAGGGACAGCTAGTAAGGGTGGCAAGGATGTGCTCTGAGCACAGTGTTTCCCGTATTGAAGGATACAAAATATTCAGTGTGTTCTTGCATAGACATAACCCACAATGGCTTTTAAGTAACATCAAAATGACAGAAATTAATGGCTGGGTTAGTAGATATAAACCCTTTTTAGGTTACGAACAAACAGAAGATGTCATGGCAATAGAAAACAATAGGACTAGTAATGAATTTATTAATTCTTTCATCTTAACCTTCAATAATATTTCTTACAAAATTAAAAATATAGTGCAGAACAATTGGAATATATTTAAAATAAATGAGGAAATCTTTAAAATATTGGGAGAGAAGGCCAATTTTGTGTATAAAACAGCCAAGATTTGTACCTACCTGTTGGAGCACCGTATTTATGACAAACCTAGGAATGCGGAAATGTGGGACTTGTAATCAATGCCCACATATTCTGGAACAACAGATTCTTAATTTTGCTAAATAAAGTACATTTAGCACCTAGAAATTGTGGGTCCGAAGGTGTGGCCTAGATTGCAGTTTGGAAGAGATGTACTAGATTTCATATGGGAAAGATGGAAAGACACGTTAGAAAAAGAATATATGCCACCTGTATGCTATTTCAAAGAAAAAACGTCAATGACGCCCTTTATAAACACAGTTTGGACTATAAGTCTTCCAAATTTCATTTTGGAATACTTGAAGTACTACCCCAGGATTCAAGAGGGGGAGGGGTCCTAGGAAACAAAGTTAGAACATAGGGAACTGATTTGGCAATTAAGACTAGATGCATCTTATGGGCTTGGCTTTAATGACAAGTGTCAATAGTCCCAGTATTAAAGCTTAGAGCTGATATTTAGATTTTTATTTAGTAATACATGTAGATAGAATTATAATGTTTATGTATTTATGTATGACAGTGAATCATGAATTTTTTTATTATACAAAAGATGGATTAACAACACATTATTTATCATATTTTAGAATGAAATATTTTTATATTATAAAGTTTACGACTGGATGATTTTTAACATACGACACATACTGATGAGATATTTAAATTGCTGCTGTGTTTTTTGTGATGGTTCTGAAGAAGTCCCATATATGTAGGGATGAAAGCATTGAACCTATGTTATTACTTTTGTTTTATGTGCAATAAATGGTGTTTTTTATAAACTTTGGCTGCAGATTGATATTTTGCTGCAATTAGACACTAGATTACAGCTTTGTGTTTTGGACAGTGTGTGACCCAGTTTGGTTACATTTTTTAAGGTTATATTTCAAATGGCTCCTTAGACACATTTTACTTTTGGTTTTCCTACGTTCTGTTAAACAGTTGTTGAAAACTGTCAGGCATTCTTGGGGGAGGGGATACTGAGGCGGAAAAAAGTTACCTCCATGAAGTTCTTGATGTGAGAGCTATGACTGTCTCAACTCTTCTTTTTTCTGTTCTATTAACAATTCAGAAATCTTTTCCCTCCTCCCAGTTTCTGACGTACATGTTTCAATGTAAAATACTGATCTGAAGTAAGATATTCATTTGTCTGCAACCTGTGGGTTATGGATCCGATATCGGATCCGAACCGGCATGGTTTTCCAGCTATGGATCCAAGCTCTCAGCTCCTCCCCTCACCCATAATGCCCTGCTCTACCCTCATGACCCCAGATCTTGTTTGTGGTAACTGGATGTGGGTACATAGCTCTCAGCTAAGTGAACTCTTTTCTTGTTTAAAAACAGAAAATTTTTTGATTCTTTAACTAAATTTGTGTGAAAGTAGTAGGTTTCCCTTTAATATAGACTGTTTTGAGTTTATTTTAAGTTAAAGTAATAATTTTTATTCCCTCCGTGTGTGTGTAGGCCTGTGTGTTTTGTTGTTTAAGTTACTTTCTGTAACTTTAGGTTTTATAGATTATGGCTGAACAGCCTAAATCTATATTTCTCGAGTGTGGCCATAAGCTCTCACCGGCTGATGGCCACACTGTGTTAAGTGTCTTGGGGTTGAACACCTCACATCTGGTTGTTCCATTTGTGCAGGGTTCAACCCCAGGGCACTGAGGAGCGGAGGTCCAAGCTGGTCTTGGCGGGTCTTTGGACTCGGCTCCGCCTCCGCTCCTTCGGGACTACTGTTTCTGCAGTTGTTCCCCTGTGGCACCCTCCTGCTCCTGGGACTCAAACTCCCGCTTCTGGAGAGGAGAGGGATGCAGCTAAAGGACGGAGGGAGAAGCACCTGGCGGGCCGAGACCTCTGTTTCGGCCCGCCAGCGGCTTCTCCCGGCTCCGTGTCGGTTCGGTCTCCTCCTTCGGCTCCGGTCCCTGTGTGCTTCTCACGGGTCCTGAGGAGGAGGAGACCCGATCTCCGTCGAGGCTATCGAGGAGGCACTCCAGGCCTACCTCGGTAGCCTCTTCGAGATCTACCCATAGCCTTTCTGATGCTGATCTGGACGGATGATGAGAAGGTTCATCCAGGCCCAGATGCAGATGGGAGTGCTCTTGCCTCCCCTCGGGGAGCTCAGCACCCTTTTAAGCCTATTGCTCCTTCTCCGACCCGCTATCCGGGTTCGGAGCAACTGGAGCCGAGCAGCCGGGCGGGGAAGGTCGGAGCCGATAGTACTTGGTGCCGGATCCGACCCTGCCTAAAGTGCGTCGGACCCGATCTCGGAGCCTGGATCGAGCCGGATCCGGGGATCAGTGCTCGCCGGCGCCGTCTGTGTCGGGCGCACTGTCCCGGATCCGAGTGCGGCGCCGGCTCGATCCACTCTTCGGATCCGAGGGAGCCGATTGTCGGATCCTTTGGTCGAGGTCGGCTCCCCGGCTTTTGATGTAGTGGAGAGGGCTCTGTTGAGGGTCTCCGGACCCCGGCACTTGCCGGCTCCGTCCGCTCCCTCTGCACTGGGCCAGGCTTCCACCATCCGGCCCCTGGGACAGCCCGTTTCTGTGCCCCAAGTTGCTCCCATGGAGCAAATTGCTGCTGCGAGACTCCTCTGACAGCCCCAGAGGAGGCCCAAGGAGGCACATTGACTCCCGAGTCTCTCACTGAAGACACGGACTTGGAGGAAGGAAGGCTCCCCACGGTCACCCCGAGGATGTCTCCTTGGAGACATCATGGAAATGCTCCGTATTAGGGGGTGGTCTGCCCCAAGTCTTCCTCGGACGAGTCCGTGTTCTTGGAGGCATTGAAGCGGGCCCGTCTACCTCTTGGGTGTCCCCTGCCGACCCCTGGTGGACCTTATTACCACCAGGGCGTGGAAGGAACCGGACACCGTGGAGCCAATTCCCAAAAGACCGGATAGGATCCTTAGTCCGCCCTCCGACAGGACCCATTGGAGTAAGGGGCCTCCTGTAGATGCCATGTTGATGGCGGCAAAGAGGGAACTGGCTCAGGAGAGTCCCTCAGTCCACCCACCGAGCAAGGAGTCTCGGATGATGGACCGCTTGGGGAAGCGGATGTTCAGTTCGGCGACCTTCTCGGTAAGGGCGCTGAACTATTTGGCACATGTTATTCGGATGCAGCGGGATCTTATTAAGGAATACGCTGCATCCCCCCCTGAGT
The DNA here is from genome assembly GCF_019279795.1 of Protopterus annectens. Classification (NCBI taxonomy): domain Eukaryota; kingdom Metazoa; phylum Chordata; order Ceratodontiformes; family Protopteridae; genus Protopterus; species Protopterus annectens. The sequence goes on along the minus strand of NC_056726.1, from coordinate 849,588,815 downwards.
CCATTTCGGAGGAGGACAGAGTTCTGCACTCCACCAAAATGGCCACTCTTAGGTCAGTCACAAATACTTCTATGCGGCTACTCTCCCATGCAGCGGAGGCCGCTAGAGCTGCGAGGACAGGACTGGTCACTCGGCGTCAGGCCTGGCTCCGTCATTTTTCTGAGCCCTTCAAACGCCTTTGATGGTTCTGCTCTGTTTGGCAAGACCGTTCGCGAGCGTTGACCCAGAGCGAGAAGGACGGAAGACGCTGTCTGCCGTCGGAATCCGCTTCTCTGCACCCCAGAGGCCCTATTCTAGGAACCAAAAGGGTCAGAAGAAGATGTGGTTCGAAGTCGCAGCAGTCCCAGCCTGCTCCGGACAACCAGTCCTTCCGTGGCAGAGGAGGACAGGGAGGACGCCGCCCTAGAGGCAGAGGGGCTCCCAGAAACTTCGGGTCCAGGAACCTTTCTCTGAGCGGCCGCGCAGCAACCCTGAGGGTTGCCCGACTGCTCTACTCTGGAGGCAGTCGGGGCGTTCGGGCACCTAGCGGCATGGGAGTCCATAACATCGGACCGCTGGGTTCTCCAAATCATATCCAGGGGATATCGCATTCCTTTCCTTCACCTTCCAAAGTTGAAGTCCCTCCCAGTCGTTCCACCCGGTCAGCGGGAGGCGCTTTGGCAGAAATTGGCCATCTGCTAAAGAAAAGAGCCATCCAGCCCGTTCCCCCAGACCAGATCGGATCAGGGTTCTACTCCAGATTCTTTTTAGTGCCAAAAAAGATGGGGGAACTAAGACCAATCCTAGACCTCTCTCTCTTGAATCTGGCAGTCCCCAAAGAAAACATGCGAATGGTCACTCTGCAATCTATTCTCCCCTTCTGGGAGAAAATCACTGGATGTGCTCGATAGATCTCAAGGGCGTACTACCACATCCTGATGGACAGGCTCCAGGAGGTTTCTCCGCTTCCGGCTGGGAGCCAGTCACTACCAGTTCGGGTCCTTCCCTTTGGTCTCACCACAGCCCCAGGGTGTTTACCAAAGTACTAGCAGTGGTAGCGGCCCACCTGAGGCTTCAGGGGTGCAGGTCTTTCCCTACCTGGACGACTGGCTCCTAACAAGGCATCTACTTCTCTTGGCGAGACTCCTTTCTCCATCTTGCTCCATTTCTGGGCATCACAATAAATACAAAAGTCCAACCTGGCCCACACAGCTCTTAGATTTCATAGGGGCCAGACTAGACACAAGGAGTTTGAGCCTTCCTCACTGCGGACAGAGTTCTAAATCTGCAGCTCCAGGTGCGGGCCATTCTCCATTCAGGTTCTGTTCCAGCGGAGTTGGTCCTGAGGGCTCTAGGGTCCATGGCTCGGCTATAGCACTTCTTCCTCTTGCCAGGCTCAATATGCATTCTACAGTGGGCGCTCTTTGTACAGTGGTCATACCTTGCTCTCCCCATGCATCATCCCATAGCGCTCAGCTAGGCTTGCAAGCGGTCCCTCTTGTGGTGGCTCCACTCCCGGATCTTCGCCCATTTTGTGCTTCTCCCCTCTCGCCACGGTGACCACGGACGCCTCCGCCTCGGGTGGGGGCACTTCTTGAGCGGACAGTCCAAGGCACGTGGAGCGATTCAGAGACCTTACTGCATATCAATGTTCTAGAGATGAGAGCAGTGCTCTTAGCGTTGCTAGCACTTCAGGACTTTCTTCCCTTGGGAACAATTGCGATTCAATCGGACAATATGTCTGTTGTCTGGTACATCAACAAGCAAGGGGAACAAGGTCTTACCCTCTTTGTCGAGAGCCATGAGAGTTTGGGAATGGGCAATCTCCACCAATCGCTTTCTCATAGCAGCACATTCGGGTCGGTCCAACATCCTAGCGGACAAGCTCAGTCGCACCATTCTGACCCCTTACGAGTGGTCTCTCAATTGTCAAGTAGTGGAGATATTCGCACGGTGGGGAACCCTTCATGCGATCTTTTGCTTCTCCCTCAAACACCAAGTGCGACAGTTTTTCGCTCTAATACCTCCTCCGGAGGTACCCCAAGAGACGCTCTGGTGCATGCTTGGCCACCCGGTCTTCTGTATGCCTATCCACCCTTGCCTCTGATGCTGCAAGTTCTTCAGAAAGCCTCTCGGGTGGGTTGCAGAATGATTCTCATTGCTCCATTCTGGCCTCGACAGATCTGGTTCCCCTTCCTAAGGTCTCACTCGGTGAATCCTCCTTGGATTCTAGATCCCATTCGGATCTGATATCCCATCCATCCTGCATTCCTCCTCGAACCTGGACAACCTGAAGCTGACCGCTTGGCTGCTCCAGTTCCACTCTTGATAAGGACTCGGTATTTCTTCACCGGTAAAGGCTATTTTGGTGGCGGCTCATAAACCATCCACTAGAAAGGTTTACGAAGCAAATGGAAACGTTTCTCTGTGTGGGCGGCGGCAAGGCCTAAATCCCTTCACGGTTCCTCTCCCTGTAGTGCTTGATTTTCTAACCTCTCTCTTTAATGATGGTGCCAGCAGTTCCACAGTCAAAGTTCAACTGGCGGCAATTTCTCACTATCACATTGGTCAAGAGTCTAATCCTCTTATGTCAGCCAAATTGTGCAAAACATTTCTTAAAGGTACTTTCCTTCTCAGGCCCCTATAAAACAAGCAGTTCCTCCTTGGGACCTTTCTTTGGTCCTACAGGCCTTGACCGCTCCCCTTCGAGCCGTGGATCTCAAATTCTTGTCCTACAAGACAGCCTTTTGGTAGCCATTACATCAGCCAAGAGAGTTTCTGAACTTCAAGCTTTATCAGCTAAACCTCCTTACTTGGTATTTCATCCGGACCGTGTCTCCCTCAGGACCAACCCGTCCTTCCTTCCTAAAATCGCTTCTGAAGCAAACATCAATCAATCCATTAACCTCCCTGTTTTCTTCCTAAGTATGAAAACAAAGGTGAATATAAGCTACACTCACTAGATGTTCACAGGCAACTTAGATTTTATCTCAACAGGACAGCTGGTCATAGGCAATCCGACCAGCTGTTTATTTCCTTTGCAAAATTCAATTTGGGCAAGCCAATTTCTAAAGTTTCTCTGTCCGCTGGATTTCACAGTGCATTTTATTGGCTTATCAAGCGTCAGGAAGGCCTGTTCATGCCCATTCAACCCGGTCAGTATCTACCTCGGCAGCCTTCAAGGCTAGGATTCCTCTAGATGATATTTGTGCAGCAGCCACGTGGGCTTCATCTCATACATTTATTTCTCACTATAAGTTGGATCTTGCATCTAGGGGTAGAGCATCCTTTGGCTCATGTGCTCCGGAATATCCTTCCATGATGGCAAGATTCAGGTAGCTGGGGACTCTGTCCCACAGGTTGCAGACAAATGAATATCCTACTTCAGATTTAGAAGTTATGTACTCACCATAACGTTCCATCTGAGTAGGTGTATTCATTGTCTGCATGGCCTTTCAGTTTCCTGCATATTCCTTGTTACCCTTTTTAGGGTATTGTTGCTTTGGCAAACTCGATCTGAGGTCATGAGGGTAGAGCAGGGCATTATGGGTGAGGGGAGGAGCTGAGAGCTTGGATCCATAGCTGGAAAACCATGCGGATCCGATATCGGATCCATAACCCACAGGTTGCAGACAAATGAATACACCTACTCAGATGGAACGTTATGGTGAGTACATAACTTCTAATTCTTTTACTAGCTTTCATAGTGTTATAGAAACTTCAGTACATGATTCAAAATTAGTTTTCTTTGACTAAGAATTCACATTGTAGTACAGTATTCAGTGTACAGCAGTGGTTCCCTGACTTTTTCGATTCTCGGCTCCCTTGCTGGATCCAGGTATTCCCAAGACCCCCGTGATGCAAATAAAGTGCATATTTTATTTATTTATTTGACATTTGTTTAACAAGGCTGCCCAACTGGACTAGGAGACCTGGGGAGTAAAGTTCAAAAGTACAATAAAAAGACAATTACCAAAAAAAGTATACATTCTGCTTAACAGCATAGCACTGATCTTCTATGGTTGAGAGGTAAGCAAACCTAATGCAACCTTATTAACTTTAAGTTTATAAGAGCAGTATTTAAAATCTGTCCCTATTATTTGGCTTTGTCCAGCATACCTCTCAACTGTATAGTTTTTGCAGAATGTCCAGATTTTTGCCTCATACTTATGGACTTTTTCTCATAAAATTGTTTTTTCTGGCGAATCACTGAGGTTGAAGTCAGAAAAAGACAGACAGTTGAGTTTCATACTTCTTACCCTTCAGAAAATTCACGCTAATGCAAAACCTGCATTTCTATCAACTTTCTAAGTTTGTGAGAGCAGTACTTGTGTCCTTATTTTGTGCCTTTGTACCCCCACTATTTTTTGGCTTTGTCCAGATTTCTTGATCTAAGAGGGTGTGAGGTATGTGTCCAGTAGAGTATGGTCCAGACTTGCACAGACCTCATTGCTGCTGCTGCCAGGGATCACTCTCACTGTTCACTCTCTTCCTCGTGACACACACACACACACACACACACACACACACACACACACACACACACACACACAGTCTCTTTTGCATTCATGCACGCATTTACTCACACACATTACTCACTCTTTTCCGATCTCTCACACAGTCATAGTCACTCCCTCATTCATACCTGCATTCACTCACACATCACTCTTACTCTCCCAATCACACACACACACACAGCCACTTCCTCATTCATACCTGCATTCACTCATGCATTGCTCTCTCTTTCTCTCTCGATCAAACACACACAGTCACTTCCTCATTCATACCTGCATTCACTCACACATCACTCTCACTGTCTCCCGATCAAAAACACACACACAGTCACTTCCTCATTCATATCTGCATTCATTCACACATCGCTCTCACTGTCTGTCACACCCACACTCCACACACCCACTTACGCATTCATTCATACATCTCTGTCACTGTCCCGATCTCACACCCACATGCCACACACCCACTTAAGCATTCATTCATACATCCCTCTCACTCTTCCGATCTCACACATACACACACAGTCACTTCCTCATTCATACCTGCATTCATTCACACATCCACTTCCTCATTCATACCTGCATTTACTCACACATCACTCTCACTCTCACGATCTGACACACACACACACACACACACACACACACACACACACACACACACACACACTTCATTCATTCCTGCATTCATTCACACATCGCTCTCACTCTCCCGATCCCTCACACACACACACCCACACACACACAGCCACTTCTTCAGTCATTCGTGCATTCACTCTCACATCGCTCTCACTCTCCCGATCTCTCTCACACAGAGACTCTTTTGCTTTCATGCACGCATTCACTCACACACGCAGACAGACACACACACTCATGCAGGCATTCACTTACCTGACGGCCCGGTTCCAAGTGCTCCTCAGCCCGGTACTGGTCCGCGGACCTGTGGTTGGGGGCCGCTGCTATATTTGATGCCAGTTCTGCTAAAAAGCTACAGTGTAGGTCTAGACTTTGCCTCAAACTAATAAGCTTAGCTGCAAAGTAAACCACAAACTGTTCATAGTTTATTTTGCAGCTAAACTTATTAGTTTGCGGCTCTCCAGGGTGTCGCAGTGCACACTTTGGGAACTTTTGGTGTACATTATAATTGTATTTGCTTGTCTTTATACTCCCATAAGAAGTTTATCAACCTTGCACTGATTAATCCTAAAAAATGTTTTGTATGTTTAATTGTATTGCTGTTTTCTTAATATAAATTACTCTGTATCCAACTTCTTGTATTACCTTGTATTCTGAACCTGAAACTCATGTAATGGGATCAGCGTTCTGCCTCAGTCAATAAATGCATGCTTGGTTGCATAATTACTTTTATTAAGTATTCATTGCTTTTGTCAGCTGTTTGCTTTCACATGTTACATGTATATTTGTGATGTGCGTTGTACATGTGGGCTGAGCTTGAAATAAATCCATATTGATTAGCGCTCTGCCCTGCTCAGCAAATTTATTTATTGTCTGTTTGTTAACCGAATGAACGGTCTGGTATAACACTCTGATGTTCTTCGTGTTTCACTGTTGCAGTCATCTCATTTGGGTTATCTGCCTGCAGGTAGCCCTCAGCCAGCCTGAATACCAGAATCTTGGATTCCTGCGTCGGATGCTGTCTCTTCTTCCGTGATGTCAGGTGGTCAGGGGTATAAAACATGCAGCCAATGCCATTGCATCAGTCTTTCTTGCTGCACGGTGCCAGAAGCAGAAGCAGTTCACAAGTGCCGGTTGGCCGACTCCTGAAATTTTCGTTTTCGAGTTTCAGAACCGAAGTCTTCAAAAAAGCTAAGAACCCCGTTGGAGATTCCTTTTTCTTGCTCTTAACTGGTCAGTAAAAGTTAACAATTGTCTTACCTCTGGAAAGCAAATACCTTATAAAGATTTTCAGTCGTACTACATTCCTTGCTTAGACCCAGACCACGACATCCCTCGCTGTCAGTTTTGTGCCTTATTCAACCCTCGAAATATTTGTCATCGGGCTATATTTGCAGCAAATTATTTTGGTACTCTGTAAAACTATCCAGAAATGGCTTCGGTAAGTCATCCGACTACCGATATTCCGAAAAAACGTAAGGATAAAGACAGATAAATACAAAAAGAGACCAAAAAAACACACCAAACCAGCTGAAAGTAAGGTTAATGCTTTAATTTACTTCATAAGCAAACTTCGTCGGACAAATAATTAATTACAACAAGCCCTTTATATATCCCTCCAAAAGACATTAATTAAAACATTAATTGCATATTTAAATTATCCTTAAAGAAACATGAAAATAAATATATATATATGTATATATCACATTACTATTAAAAATCCAAACATCAATGCTCATACAGCAAGTCAAATGTTAGTGAAATCAATAACTTCACATTAAATTCAACTCATCTAAGACATGATTTTAATTTTAACAAACATTTAATAGATAAGTTATCATTCAGCCCAGGAAGGGAATGTACATTAAACCTCAATTGCCATATTAATTCCCTTTCATCCATTTTCGGTGCTACAGGACCCCCCCCTCCCCCTATCCATGTCAAGCACTTGATCGACAGCAAAAAATAGGAATGCATGTGATGGGAACTGATCTATATGCCTAGCTAAGGCATTATTCAAATTTAGCTTTTTAATGTTGTACAAATGTTCATAGATGCGCTGCTTCAGACAGAGACAGAGCGCACAGGTCCAAAACTGCCGACGACGCTTCCGTTAAGCTAGTCGCCATTCTGAAGCGCTTTCACAGCCCTAATACCCGCTACCTCAGATTCGCAGGCCTCTACTGAGACCCATTCGTAGTCTGGTATGCCATGAGATGCTTCTTCGGCTATGGAACCTGCGGATGTCTCCACCTTGAATGTGCTCGGACCCGCTGTGCAGGCACCGACTTCTGAGGGAGTATTCAGGCCTACAGACTTGCATTTTAAACCAACACCATCTTCTTCATCCAGGCCTAAAACTCGACCCATGCCTAGAAAACTGGCGTCCAAACCGCATGCTCAGGCCCGTATGCCTAAAAAACAAATGCTTAGAATGGCTGAAGACCTTATTACCTTAATTAGGGGAAGCCAGCCTTCCCCCTCTAAGAGACCTAGAACTGATTTTCCTTCTGATTCTTTTGATCAGGAATCTGATATTTCTGTTTCTTCTGATTACCAGGATTTGCCCTTATCTACCTATGAGGATTGTGATGCAAAGGATTCCATTCCCTCTGCTTGCCCTCTAGAAGATTTTTCTTTTGATGAAACCTTGCACACTCTTAGGGAGCATTTCCGCTGGGAAAGCCAGGATTACTCTGACTCCAAAAAGAGGCTTAGAGAATTCATACTCCTCCCTCAACACAGGCCTTTAGCTATCCCTCCTATTCTGGACATTGTAGATGATGCTTTCTTGGAATCTAGCATTTCCCCAGACACTTTACCTCCAGCTCCCAGAAAACCTGACTGGTATTACAAAGTACCTGACTCTCACAAGTTCCTCTTCAAGAATCCTACTGCAGACCCAGAGACCATTTCCCAAGGACCACAGGGCATTAAGGCTACTGCTGCTAAAAATCCTACCCCTTTTGATAGAGATTCTAGAGCCTTGGACAGATGGGGTAAGAAGGTGTACACTTCTGCTACTTTGGCCATTAGGGCTTTAAATTGCCAGTTTCATATGTTAAAGTACCAGCAGCATGTTATGGGACTGCTTAAACAGAAAATGATGTTGATTCCTGACTGTGCTGAACACAAAGAATTATAGGATTTAATGCATTCTGCAGAACAAGTTGGTTTGCATACTTTGCAATGTGGTTTTGCCTCTTTAGAAACATCTTGCAGGGCTGCTGTCACTGGGTCTGTACTTAGAAGGCATGCTTAGCTTAAGGAGCAAAACTTGGCAGATCATGTTAAAGCTAAATTACTGGATGCTCCCTTAAACCAAGACCACCTGTTTGGCAACAAAGCAGAAGAAGTCCTCAAAAAGATGGAGGAAAAAGCTAGATCTATGCAAACTGTTAAAGATTTCCTGCAAGTACAGCCTCCCAGATTTAGCAGGCATTGGCCTTCAAAGAATTGGTCCTTTCCAGCCTCTTCCAGGCCTTCTCAGTCCAAACCCAGGAACAGCAGAATACCTGGGTTACAGTCCCAGGCTATGCACAGGCCTAAGCAGTGGGGGGTTCCCACTTCCAAAGCAGGGAGTAGTAAGACAACCCCCTATGGAAAAATGGCACAGTAACTTGACCTTAACCCTTCCAAGCCCTGCTCAACCACCTGTTCCCGTAGGAGGAAAGCTCGCCCTGCATGCAAAAAACTGGGAACTCGTTACCTAGGACAAATGGGTTTTGAATATAGTTTCCCAAGGATACAGATTCCACTTCCACACCCTACCAACCCCAAACGGTTGGCCAGATCTACCTCCAAATCAGTGGGCAGTGGCTCTACAGCAGGTTCTCTCTCTTCTAACTGTCAGGGCTATTCAACCTGTCCCAGCAGAAGAAAGGGAACAAGGTTTTTATTCAAGACTTTTCCTGGTAACCAGAAAAGACAGCTCCTGGCATCCTATTCTGGACCTCTCTATTCTAAACACCTTTTTGGTAATCCCAAAATTCAAAATGCTAACACTTCAACAGCTGCCTTCCTATGATAGGCAAAGATGCCTGGTTGGCAACCTTAGACTTAAAGGAATCTTACCTGCACATTCCAATAAGGGAATCTTGCAGGAAATACCTGCGCTTCAGGGCAGGCTCCATGCACTATCAGTTCTCTGCACTTCCCCTTGGCTTATCTACTGCTCCCAGGGTATTCACAAAGTGTCTAGCTCCAGCCATTGCATTTTGCAGGCAGAGAAATATTCAGATATACCCATACTTGGACAATTGTCTGATTCAGCCAGAAAGCCAGGACTTGCTATTAAAACATCTGGCATTCGTAAAGAAACTTCTAATCTCACTGGGGTACACCATAAATGAAAAGAAATCTCATCTAGTACCCAGGCAACAGATTGTATTCTTGGGACCAAGCGTAAACACAACTTCCCAGATGTCTTTCCTCACACCAGAGAAACAAGTTTATTTGACAACCTACTTCAAACTACTGGCTACAAAGACCCAGCTATCTGCAAGGAAAATTCTGCAAGCCTTGGGGTTCATGGCCTCTTGCATTCTACTAATTCCATATGCAAGACTGCATATGAGGAAACTACAGTGGTATCTAAAAAGCCTATTGTGTCAACATTCTCAGGACCTGGAATCAATGATTCCTATCATTCCGTGTATAAAGTTCCTTTGGTGGGCAGAGGCCTGCTACCTCAACAAGGGGCTCCCTTTCACTCTATCCCCTGCTGCCCAAACCCTAACAACAGATGCATCAGACTATGCATGGGGGGCTCACTTGGCAGGGCAGTGCATTCAGGGCAAATGGAACCCGAGACAGATGCACCTGCATATCAAGCAAAAAGAAATGTTAGCTGTACAGAATTCCCTGACAGCCTTCAAAGACCACATTCTTCCAGGACAATTAGTAAGGACAGACAACACCACAGTTATGTGGTACATAAACAAGGGGAACCCACTCATATCCTCTCTGCAGACTAGCCATGGCTCTGTGGAACACAGCCTTGCGCTACCAAGTGCACCTACAAGCTGAATTCCTGCCAGGCAAGCTAAATTCACTAGCAGACAACCTAAGCAGAAATCTCATGGACCCACACGAGTGGAAACTGGAACCAAAGATACTCAACATTTTGAGAAACAAATGGGGGAGCCCAGAGATAGACCTGTTTGCCTCCCCTCAGAACTACCAATTGGACAAATTCTGTACAAGGACTTCCCACAGCCAAGCTTGGAAAGTGGATGCCCTGTCCTTTACCTGGGAAAGCCTCTGATTATGCTTTTCCCCCTCTGCCTCTTCTGCCAAAAGTTCTGCTAAAGATCAAACAAGACAAGCCAAGTACAATACTGATTGCACCAGACTGGCCACGCCAACAGTGGGTACCCCCTCTTGCGCAGTATGTCACTGCTTGGTCCATGGCACCTGCCTCAGACCCCTTCCCTGCTGTCCCAGCAGGAGGGCCAGATTCTACACCTCCAAACCCTGAACCTTGCAGCCTAGCTAATTCCCTCTCCTCTCCAATAGCATCACTCAGTAAGCAGTACTAGATGTCATTCTGGAGGCCAGGAGGCCTAGTACTAGAAAATCCTATGCTGAAAAGTGGAAAAGATACTGTGCCTGGAGCCAGACTCAAGGGATGGGCACAACAGTGCCCAGCTTGCTGCATATTCAATACTTAACAGAGATGCTCCACAAGGGCCTTTCCTTCTCCTCAATTAAAATTCATGCCTCAGCTATTTCAGCACATTATAATACTGAGTCACCCCTCTTCTCTCACCCCCTGCTGAAACAATTCCTCAGAGGGGCCAAAAATTTAAGACCACCCAGGTGAGCCCCTACTTCAGCCTGGGACCTTAACTTTGTATTGGAAAAACTCACTCTACCTCTTTTTGAGCCAGCTGCAGAGTTGAAATTCCTTTCTTGGAAAACTGCTTTCTTTCTAGCCATCACTTCAGCAAGAAGAGTGGTATCCAGTGTGGCCCTTAATCAGTCCATTCATTTGCCTACCATTTTTCCTAATCCACAGAACAAAGGAGAACGAATACTGCACTCTTTGGATGTGCACAGACAACTAAGATTCTATTTGGACAGGACTAAGCCTCTCAGAACAACAGAACAGCTGCTAGTTGGCTTTGCTGCAGGGGCAGATGGGAAGGCCATTTCAAAGCAAACCATTTCTAAGTGGATAGGCCATTGCATTCTTTTCTGCTATAAGCAACATGAAAACCTACCCCTCAGGGGATAAGATCACATTCCACCAGGTCTGCATCTACCTCTACAGCCTTTCTCAGAGGGGTCCCCTACCAGGGACATCCTATAAGCTGCTATCTGGAGCTCTGTACATACCTTCACCAAGCATTACTACTTGCCTTTGTTTTCTAAATCCAGAGCTGGTTTTGCCACTGCAGTCTTGCAGGGCTTAGTAGCTGGTAATAATGCTCTCTAACTTCTTCCTCCCTGACTTAGCTTTGGGAAGCTACCCAAATGTAATGACTGCAACAATGAAACACGAAGAACATAGTACAGTTGTGTACACTTACCATATATGTAGATGTTAGAGTGTATTCACTATTGCAGTCCTGGTTACTCTCCCTCCAGCCCCCTGACGTCTCTTGGCTATACCTCTCTTCTTGTTTAGTGTATTTCAGCTTTCTGGTGTATTTTCTTTTTGTTGGAGGTGTAACATTTATATATGTATAATTGCTTCCCATTATGGGGGCACCTGACATCTGAGGCAAGAAAAACGTAATGGCGTCGGCTGCATGCTTTATACCCCTGACTTCCTGACGTCATGGAAGGTGAGACAGCAGCCGACTCAGGACCCATGACTTTGACATTCAGGCTGGCTGAGGGCTACCTGCAGGCAGATAACCCAAATGTAATGACTGCAACAGTGAATATACTCGGAACATCTACATTTATGGTAAGTGTACACAACTGTACGTTACCAAGCCATGTTTCAGATAAGTGCCTGTTGAGGTTTCTCTTTATCTTTTTTTATTTAGTGCTGGTTGGGGTCATGTCATCCAGAAAGAGAAGATGTCAGTGTGGGAGGCAGATTCCCAGTAAAGGCCATCACAACCAATGTCTCTTCTGTTTGGGTGCTTCCCACGACCATATGCAGTGTTCTATCTGAGAAGCTTTTGTCCCCAAGAACCTCCATAGTCATGTCTCCTTCTTATCTATTTACTTTGAAAATTAACGTCTTAAGCTTTTGGCTCACAGTGCTATGGCAGAGTCTTCCTGTCCCAATGGTTTGCTGTCTACATTTATGTGATATGGCTGCTGTCTAGCCTCCCCTGAATGTCTCGCTCAAGGCTAGTGAAAGCCCAGAGGATCATCTTGTGGTTGCTTCAGATTCCTCTGCTGTGACCCCATTAGTGGCTGGCATGGGCCCACCTTCTCACACATCCTCAGAGGCTTTGCAAACATCTGCTCCAGACATTGAGGGGAAAACTTGGCTGATTATATCCACGGGACCAAAGGGATTCTGCAGATCTTAGTGAGGGATCAGATGCCTGCTACACTTATTGAGTGTTGCCAAGGATCTGACCCTGCCAAGGTGTTTCGTGCAGACATCCCAGAGATGAAGAAAAAGAAAGCAATGCATTTTTAACCTGTAGTTAAAGATACCCAGTGTGAATGTAAGGATTTTACTCTGGGGTTGTTTAATGCTTTAATGGCTTTAAAGCCTCCTGAAGGGGTGTCTCTGCCTGCCCCTCCCTAGTCTTCCACTCCTGTTAAAAGACACAAGGAACTGGACTCCTCAGATGAGGATCAGGATTTGGGGGAAGAGTCCCTGGCCTACTGTAATCACGTCTTCCCCCTTGGACCATGACTCAGAGGAAGAGGATTCTATTAGTCCAGATTCCCCTTTAGATGAACTCTCTTTTGGGGGCACTGTTACTTGTATGACGGAATTCTGTAAGTGGGATTGCTCTCAATTCACTATTACCCAGAAAAGGTGGTATGAGCTCCTCCACATGGAGTATCCTAAGCTTTCTGCTGTTCTCTCTAGTTCTGGCTGCCCTCCTGGATACCTTTTCACTGGCTTCTGTTGCCCATGATTCTCAGCCTCCTTGCTCAAGTGATACATTTTTACAAGGCACCTGTTGAATATAAATTTCTTTATAAATGCCCTTCTGTAGATCCTTTTGTAGTGTCTGTGTTTCAAGACAAGCCATCAAGCTGCTTCCTTCAGACAGGGATAGTAGGGCCATGGAGAGGCTGGGCAAAAAGGTTTATATTACACGCCAGTTTCTTTTTGGGCCATGAACTACCAGATTCATATTACCAAATATGTTTTACCTTCCTTCTCAAGTGGCTTCTGACTTTCCTGAATCTGAGGAAAAGGCTTCTGTTGTTTCCTTGTTGAGTTCTACCTCTCAAGTTGCCCTCCAGTCTTTTAAATGCAGCTACAGATACAGCTGATGCTTCGTTCAGGGCTGCTGCATTTGTTTCTGTTTTGAGGTGCTACTCTTGGCACCATCTTCAGTCTTTGCCTGGTGACAGTAAGGCCAAAATGTTGAATGCTCCTTTGTGTAATAAAAGTATTTTCCGTGCTGCTGTTGCTTCTGCTGAACTTGACTCTCCAGGATAAGAGTAAAGCCTTACAGGAGTTGAAATATATTTTTGTTTCTCCTGTTCCTAAGTTTCAACGGAATTACCCCTCCATATCTGCTTTTGTTCGCAGGCAGTCTCACTCTACATACAAAGGAAAAAAGATTCTAGACATGTGCCTCCTGCTATGTCTACTTAAGGCCTTACTTCCCAGAAACCTACTTTTCAGGATAAGATCTGTTCCACTTGACAATTTGCTTCCTCTTTCCCTCAGCCAGGTTCCAGTTCTGTCCATCTATCCCTGTCACTTCCAAACTGGTTAAAGATAGCAGACTCTTGGGTTCTGTCCATTAGCCACCATGGATAATTCATGGTTTGGAAATCCCTTCCTCCCTTTTTTGTGCATACCTCAACCTCCTCTGGAACAGCTTTCTCTTTTCCCAGAGGTGCTCCGTATTGTTTTGATCTAGGGCACCATTAAAGCTGTGCCCCCTGACCAGGTGGGGGGGGGGGTTATTCCAGAATGTTTTTGGCTCCCAGCAAGGAGGGCACTAGTAGACCAGATCTGGATCTTTCCGAGTTCAACACCTTTCTCAAGATTCCTTCTTTTCATATTCCTGTGGAAGTTTGGAAGTTAGGAGGGAAAAAACTTATAAAGCTCTGGAAGGTTTTGTTTAACAGTATTTTAAGAGGAGGAGAAGTTCCAGCATTCTGGAAGAAGGTGGTGGTAATGGTAATACCTAAAGAGGGTAAAGATCCATCGGATCCAGCTTCATACAGACCCATTTCAATAATAAACCATGATCATAAAGTGTTTGTCTGTAATGGCTAAAAGAATGGCAAAAGTGATACCAAAATTGATAGATATGGATCAGTGTGGTTTTGTGGAGGGAAGGCAAACATTTGACAATTTTAACAGAACATTGATGATCCAGAGGGAAGCAGAGTGCAAGAAAGTACCACTTCTATTGGTGGGTCTTGATGCAGAGAAAGCATTTGACAGAGTAGACTGGGACTTTATGAGCAGGGCAATGGAAGCATTTACTTTCCCTGATACAATGATAAGGTTGATTAGAAGAATATATGAGGGAGTGGAGGCACTGATTAAAGTGGGTGGGGTCCTCTCCGATAATTCCTGCTTGAGTAGAGGAACCAGGCAGGGTTATCTGCTTTACCTTTGTTTGCATTATATTTAGAACCACTGGCAAAGAAAATAAGGGACTCAGAAATTCAAGGATATAATTGGTATTGTAGTCAGGAAAAGCTGGCTGTATTTGCAGATTATATTATTTTATACATGATAAAACCAGAAAGGGACATTACAGTGTTGTGGAACATTTTTAAGACAGTTTCATATCTTCTCTGGATACAAAATTAATGCAGCTAAAACAAAGGCAGTAGCGGTAAATTATGTACCCACACACGAATTGGTCCAACAATATCCATATTTATGGGGACATGATAAAATGAATTATTTAGGAGTATGGATTATAAATGACTTTGTGGTGGCAGCTAAGGATATGAGGGAAGAGACTAAATAGAAGATAATACAGAAATTGAGAGACTGGAAGGTTTGTTATATGGATATGGATACTACGATACAAGCTATTAAAATGTTTTTAGTCCCTTTAGTCTTATACACAGGTCAGGCATACTTTTATCAACTGAAGGAGAAGTTATAGATAGCAATTAAAAAAAGAGTTGAAGGATTTTATCTGGAAAGGGAAGGCAATGATCAAGTGGGATAAGCTGATTCTACCAATAAAACATATATATAGATATATATATATATATATATATATATATATATATATATATATATATATATATATAAAATAGAACAAGATGGATTAGGATTATCCAATTTGAAGGGGTATTTTAGAGCAACACAGTTAAGGCTCTTTTACATAGCACAGGCAGAAAATATAATTCAAGGTGGAAAGGGATGATGATGCAGGGAGGTAGCTCAAGAAATAAGAGATTGGAATTTTGGATGCAGACTCTCAAGGAAAACAACCAAAATCATACATAGTATTGTATTCCTAAAATAGCAGGGAGTATTCTAAGAACCAAACCAGTACGTGAATGGAGAAAAGAGATTTTGCTGATAGAGTTGACTGTGGTCAGGGATCCAAATAATAGGCAAGAGGGTGCTGGAATTTATTGGAGAAAATTGGCAAAGGAACCAAGGTATTGGGAGCAAATAACTAGAATGGGAAAGGGAATGGGAAGAGGCCAAAAATTAATTTGGACTGCAGATTAGAGATTGCCTTCCCTATCAAGGATTGCTATCAGAGTACAGGCAAAGGGAAAGAAATAGGGGGCTCCTAAATGAAAGACCAGTACTGGTAGCAGTTTTAATGGAACGTAGAACAGAAGCTGCCATTAAAAAAGGAATAATTAATAAAGCATATAAAATGCTGCATGATAATTACAAGAATCAATCAGAGGAGCTTAGAAAGGATTGGGAAGAGAGGTTGGATAAGCAATTCACAAAGCGACAATGGGGGATATATGTATATCTTTCAAATATGTAACAAAGTCTAGAAGATTTAGTATCTTTGCCTGGAAATGTTTATATAGATATTTTTATATTTAAAGAAGACTCCAAAGAATTTTTCCTCAGGTGGATAGCAAATGCTGAAGGTGTGATGGACAAGAAAGAGGTAGCTGGGAGCATATTTTTTGGAGATCTGATGAGCTGGAAGACTTTTGGGATTCCCTGCGGGCTGCTCTATCGGAGATGCTGGGTGGACAGATTGGACTGACTGGGAGATGATTTGTTTGAGTTATGCTACAGAATCGGAATTGCCTAGACATGGTAAAGCCTTGTTGAGTTTAATTATGGTGGCTGCCAAAAAAGCAATTACTAAAAAATGGAAATCAAAGTCTAGCCCAACTTTACTAGAAGTAGTGCATTTAGTAACAGAGCTAAAACAACTGGAATTGGGATATTTAGAAAAGGGAAGGCGCAAACTACATAGAAAAAATGGGAATTATGGGAAACGTATATGCAGAGCTGGAACGAGGTTTAAGCTGCAGGATTTGAATGAGCTATATAATGCTTAACTGACTATGACTAGAAGGCTTATAAGTGATATATAATGTTTACAACTACAATTGTTTCAATGGTGTCTGTGATGTAAACTGTTTACAACTAAAGTAATATAATTTTGTATATTTTTCTTTTATATAAATGTAAGATTGCCTTTGTCAAATGTGGAAATTTAATAAAGATGTTAAAAAAAAAATAAATGTGCGGCATAAAAAAAAAAGATTCCTTCTTTTCAGATGTCTCTTCAGACCTTTTTCCCCTTCTACCCCAGACCTTTCTGTTTTGTCTTGATCTCAAGAATGCCTACTTTCATATCCTTACCCATCCCCTTTGCAATAAATCTTTACATTTCTGTGTTTCTTCCTTGCATTTTCAGTTATCTGCTTTGCCCTTTGGCCTCTATACTGCCCCAATGGTATTCACCAAATGCCTTCCTCCTGTCATTGCCTTTTGCAGGATGAGAGGAGTTCAGATGGAGGATCTGCTCATTCAAGCTTCTTCCCCCAATGCTGTGCTTCAGGATCTCCAGTTTACTATTTTTCTGTTACAGAGTCTGGGGTTCACCATAAACTTTAAGAAATAATCTCTGATCTCTTCTCAGGATCACAATTTCCTAGGTTGCAGACTCCAGACCATCCCCATATTGGCATCTCTACCAGCTCCCAAGGCCCTGTCTGTTATTGCCTTTTTCCAGTCTCTTCTTCCCATGGCTTCAGTCACAGCCAGGGACTTTCTCAAGTTTCTTGAGTTCATGGCTTCCACCATTTTTATACTTCTTTTGGCCAGGCTCCACATGAAAGTACTACAGTGGTACCTCAAGTCAGTGTTGCTTCAACATTGCCATGCCCCATACTTCCTATTCTCCTTCCTTCCTTGTCTCAAGCTTGAGCTTCATTGGTGAATTCATCAACTTTCGCTTAACCTAGGATTTCCGTTCCTGGCTGCAGTATTGACTCAAGCTCTTTACTGATGCCTCAGACAGGGGATGGGGGCCTCGTTCGACTCTGTCAACATTCTCTGGCCACTTCATTAAAGATCAGACCACACTAGTGTAAAGGGGATGAGGGTTCTGCTTCTAGCTCTTCAAGCTTTTCATTCCCTCTTTCATCCAGAGTCCCTCAAAATTTTCACAGACAATGCCACAATGCTGTGGTATGCCAACAAATAAGGTCCTACCTTCTTTTCAGACTAGCTCGTCAGGTCTGGGATCTAGCTGTCCAGTGCCAAGTGACTCTTTAGGCTGTTTACATTCTGAGCACAGTCTAGTGGCAGACACGTAGAGCAGGTCCAGCACACAAGCTCACAAATGGATGCTTCACAGAGATGTGTTCCTGGGCATTGTCCAATGATGGGGTATCCCTCCGGTAAATCTTTTTGCCTCCCCCTCTCAACAGACAACTTCTGTTCTGTTCCAGAGTCCCAAGTCCTCTGGCTTGGAAAGTAGACACCTCGTCTTTTCCTTGGAAGGGACTGTTCTGTATGCCTTCCCTCCCCTTCTTCTGTTACCACTAGTCTTTTACAAGGTTTGACAGAACTCTCCCAAAATCTTGCAAGTGACTCTCTTTTAGGTCAGATAGCATTGGTTCCCCCTTCTTTCTGACTTGGCCAGGGCCAATCACCTCAAGTTACCTCACCAGGTGGACCTTCTCACACAAGACAAGGGGTCTCTTATCCATCCTCATTTGTCCACTCTTCAGCTTATGTTGTGGGTGATAGGAAGGATTTTGATCCTTTTTAGTCATGTCTTTTCTGAGGACATGCTTTGTGTCCTGCAGGAGACCAAGAAGCCCACTACACAGAAATAATGTGTCCAAATGGAAAAGATTTCCTGTTTAGTGCCTCTCTTGCCATTAGAATCCCCTGTATGTGGACATTTCTCTGGTTCTCTCTTATTTGTGTGATTTGCTCAGTGTTGGGTCTGTTTTCAGTTAAAGCTCACCTGTCAGAAATTTCTGCTTGTCTGCCCTAGAGTCCTCCCCTGATCTCTAGATTTGAGAGCAAGCAATTTCTTAAATGTGTTCTTCATATCAGGCCTCCAAGGATGCATATTCCTCCTTCCTGGGACTTCAGTTTTGTTCTTGAAAAGTTGACCCAGGCTCTCTTTGAGCCTGCTGCTTTAGCTTCTTTACATTGTACTTGGAAGACTATTTTTCTTTTGGCTCTCACTTCAGCCAAGAGGGTGTCTGAATTTCAGATGCTCGTGGCTGTTCCTCCTTTATTGGTTGTCGACAGAGATAAGATGTTTCTTTGTTCTAACCCTTCTTTTTATGCCCAAGGTGACCAATGAGTTGCCCCTTCATCAGTCAGTTCATTTGCCGTCCTTTTTTGATTTCTCCATATCTTTTGGGTTTCTAATACCGTGATGGGAATGGAGCCCATTCCTAAGTCAAAGTACGATTAAAGTTCATGACGTTAATATTTTCACTCTCTGATGTCAGCCTGTAGTGCTCTTCACAGCACCTGCAGTGTGCCTAGTAATGACTCCTCCTGAATTCGTACAGTTACATGTATTGGTAGCATATCTAAATGTAATTATAGACTTTTTTTTAAGACCCCGTTGCTCCTACTACTATTGGAACTATCTGGGTATCTTTCTTCCACATTGCTCTCATTTCTGCTTGCAAATCCTGATATTGTATGACTTTGTGTCTCTCTCTACATAGGACACTGTAGTCACTGGGTGTGGTAATTTCAATTATCAGTGTTACTTTTGTCTTCTTTCTTGGAGCACCACATTCGGTTTTCTGACATCTTTCTTTTGAACTGTTGATAATTGATGATCCCATGTGATGTAGACTTCCATCATTTTCTATGATGCTTTGTGACTGATGTTCCCAATGTTTTTCAGTCACTTCAATACCATAATGTTTGCGCAATCCCCAGTGCAGCAGTCTCACCACATTTTTATGCCTTTCAGTATACAGTCCTTCTGCCATTAGTATGTCGCAACCAGTAACGAGGTGTGCAGCTGTTTCCAATTCTGTTTTGTAAAACCTGCATTTGTCTGTTTCTCCCATGTTTGATGGACTTTTAAACCAATGTGTACGTAGCCCACTGTCTTGGATCCACAATATTAATCTTTCATCTCTTAGTTTAAATTCACCTCTCCTTAACCTGCGTTCGTTTGTGACCAACATGAGGTTCTTCTAGAAGTTTCGGTACTTCTACCTATATTCATGCATCTTAAGTAGTTTACTTCATTTGGTCTTCAACCTGTGGGATACCAGATCTGTATCGGATCCAAGCCGGCATTCTTACTAGCATCTGCTCTGAGCTCCATACTCCTCCCCTTACCCATAATTCACCTCCACTACCTTCCAACCCCCAGATCTCGTTTGCCGCGGCTAGCTGAAGCATCGTGATCTCCAGAGCTCCAAGTAGTAAGTGGGTATTAAAGTCTTTAGAAAGTCTTTTTCTCTACTAACTTTAGGATAGTGAATAATGTAGGTTCCCCTTTCTTGTCCCCTCGCTTGGTGCGTTGAGTGTTCAATCTTTAGTGTTGTTAGCTTAGTTTTAGAGTAGTTTGTGAGTGTATTTGCCCCCTCCCCCATGTGTTCTGTGTGTGAGTGTGGTGAGTGGTGTTTTTCAGTGAGGAAAATAATACTTTTTCTTGTTGTTTTTCCACTGATATTATGGCTGATAAGCTGGTGTTTAAAAGATGCACTGAGTGTGGCCATAAGTTATCCCCTGCAGATGGCCACACTTTTTGTGTAATGTGCTTGGGCGTGGCCCACCTTAATACAGATTGCACAATTTGCGCATGTTTTAACCCGCGTGCAATCAAGGACAGGAAGGCTAAGTTGGCCCTGAAAGGCCTTCTTCCCTCTTCTGAGGCAGTTGCCTCACCTTCGGCTTCGGTCACAGCGGCTGCTGTGGCCGCTTCTCCTTCTTCTGTTGCCCTTGCATCTCCTCCCTCCCAGGCTGGGACTCAACCTCCCGTGTCAAAGCCTGCAGAAGCAGAGTGGAAAAGGGTCAGAGAGAAGGAGAGAGAGCCCAAACCGAATGAGAAATGCAAGAGGTCTCCGGACCTCCCTTCACCGGTTAAGACACATAGGATCCATGACTCCCCCCGGCTCTGATCTCCATGGTTTTCCCTAGAGCTGGAGGAGACCCACTCTACATGTAGTGCCTCAGTGCCCCGACCCGCAAGGTCAGAGTCCGTGGCCTCATTGAGTTCCACACATTCCTTATCAGAAGTGGACATGGATAAAATGATGAGGAGGTTCATTCGTACTCTGATCCAGATGGAAGTCTTGCCAGCCCCGTCTCCCTCAGGTGGGGGGAGCTCGCTTCCTTTTTTTCAGCCAATTTCTCCTTCTCCGATACATCCACGGGGTTCGGAGTACTCTGATCCAAGGATGCCTTTAGTCAGGGGGTCGGCGCCGACAGTACCTGCTTCATCAACGCTAACAGCTGCCTGGAGAGTATCGGATCTAACCAGCTCAGATCCAAGCCGCTCTCGGAGCCTGAGCTTGGGTGTCGGATCCGAGGGAGTGGAACTTTTTTCATCAGCTCTGCCTTTGTCGGGCCAAGGTCCCTCTCTCTGAGCTCCGTCCACTTCGGGCCCTGCTCAGATTCTCTCGCTGGACCCGGGGAGACCTGCCTCCTTATTGGTTCTACAGGATGTTCATTCTCCCTCAGCGTTAGATGTGTTAGGGTTCTGTCTGCTGGATCGAGACCCCTGACTGTCCCCTCAGACTCCGCCCGACCCCCTCAGCTCTTTCTAGGATTCCCATCATTTTACCAGAGGGACAGCCCATGCTCGAGGAGCCCCAGACAGTTCCCCCCGAGGAACAAGTGGCTTGCGAGTTCCCCCCAGAGAGCCCCACTGGAGATGTGCCTCACAAGCATACGTGCAAGAGGAGGCACTTGGACTCCCCTGAGTCCCTCACTGAGGATACAGACTTGGATGAAGGGGAAGGTTCGCCCAGGTCACCTCCCGAGGATGTCTCCTTTGGAGACATCATGGAAATCCTTTGCCAACGGGGAGGTTAGTCTTCCCCCAAACTTTCTTCTGACGAGTCTGTGTTCCTGGAGGCTTTCGGCATGGACCCATCTACTTCCTTGGTGTCCCGTCCCGCAGATCCCTTGGTGGACTTGGTCACCTCGTGGGCATGGAAGGAGCTGGACACCATGGAACCAATTCCCAAAAGGCCTGACAAGATTTTGAGTCCACCTTCAGATAGGCCAGCATGGAACAAGGGCTCCCCCCATAGATGCTGTGGTAGTAGCAGCAGCCCCAAAGAAGGAACTGGCCCAGGAGAGGTTCTCGGTTCATCCTCCTGACCGAGAGTCGCGGATGATGGACCTCCTAGGGAAGCGGGTTTATGCTTCAGCTACCTTTTCTATTAGGGTGCTGAACTACCTGGCCCATGTTACGAGACTCCAACGCGACCTGGTTGGCGGAATCTCCCCCTAAGTCCATGTTGCAGGAGGACAAGGACCCATTCTCCGTGAGGATGGCCACTTTGAAAGCAGTCTCCAACACATCCACATGACTCCTTTCACTTGCTACTGAAGGAACAGCTAGGACGGCTGGGTCCGGCATGTCCATGAGGCTCAATGCCTGGCTCAGACTATGTCAATTCTCAGAACCATTCAAGGCGTCCTTTGCCAATGCCCCTTATGACAGCTCCACTCTTTTTGGTAAGACTGTCAAAGAGACGATAGTCCAGAGTGAGAAGGGTGGGAAAACACTGTCTGCCGTCGGGATCCCTTCTCGGACCCTCAAACGTTCTTTTCCCGGAACCAGAAAGGGCAAAAGAAGTGGTTCAGTTAGTCGCAGTATTCCCGGGACACACAGAGCTCTTCTTCCCCCAGAGTCAGAGGGGGACAGAATGGACGCCGGCCCAGAGGCAGAGGGGGTCCGATGAATTTTGGGTCTCGAGAACCTTTCTCTGACAGACCTGGACAGCAACCCTGAGGGGTGGCCCGACTGCTCAACACTGGAGGCAGTCGGGGGACGATTGTCCTTGCACCTGGTGGCATGGGAATCCATAACATCAGACCACTGGGTGCTAGAGATCATATCCAGAGGATACTCTATCCCCTTTCTGGGTCCTCCCAAATCTCCCAAACACCTCCCGGGCATACCACCCATGAAAAGGGGAAGCAGCAGCACAGGACATTTTCAAGCTGCTAGAAAAACAAGCCGTCAAAACCATACCCCCGGATGAGTCTGGATCGGGCTTCTACTCTAGGATGTTCATCATGTTACCCTGCTGCAGTCATCACACTTGGGTTATCCTGCCATCAGGCGGTCCCACAGTCGGCCAGAATTCCAAAGTCTTGGTCCGGTGTTGGTTGCTGTCGCTTCTTCCCTGACGTCAGTGTGCCAGGGGTATATAAGTGGCATCCAACGCCATTTTCTTCAGTCTTTCTTGCCGTGCTGTGCCCGAAGCAGAAGCAGTTCGCAAGTGCCGGTCGGCCGACACCTGAGATTTTCATTTTGAATTTCAGACCGAAGTCTTCAGTAAAGCTAAGTACCCCATTGGGGAACATTTTCTTGCTTCAGTCCGATGTCAGAAAAAGTTAACAATTGCATTTCTTGTGGGAAGCAAAAGCCTCATAAGGACTTCCACTCCTTTTGTATTCCTTGCCTAGGCCCAGACCACAACGTCACAGGTTGTCGGATTTGCACTAGGTTTAATAAACAAACGATCAAACGCCGTTTTGACTTCGCACAGCATTACTTTGGTAGGAAATTTAATTATATCATGCCGTCGGAGCAGCCGACGACCACCATTCATAAAAAACGCAAGGATGAGGACAGGCAGCCTAGGAATAAGCTAGACCCCGAGGCCTCAGCTGGGCCTGTCACCGGTTCTCCGTTTTCCAGTGAGGCGCCTACGCAGCCCCTGACGACCGGAGAACTGGAACCCCAGACAGCTGCGGATTCCCAAGCGGAGTCTACTAGGCCGATGCAGCCATCTACCGACACCAGAGCAGAACTAGACACCGGTGCAGTGGAAACACCTTCGGTTGTAGAAGGTGTCTTCAGACCAACTAAACTCACCATTAAATCTTATGCTAAGCTTAAAACTCCTTTAAAACCTAAGAAAACTGTACATCAGTCTACAGTTCAAGGCCCCATGCCTAAGAAACAGATGCTTAAGATGGCTGAAGATTTGATTACCCTGATCAGGGGTCCCCATCCCCCCCTGATAAAAGACCAAGACAAGAGGAGGATTATGCATCCTCTGACCAAGTTTCTTTCTCCTCAGATTCTCCTGAGGAACAGGATTACACTTTTCCACCTTATGAAGATTCTGATGCTGAAGACTCTATTCCGTCAGCATCTCCCCCTGAAGACTACTCTTTTGGGGAAACCTTACATACCATGAGGGAACATTTCCACTGGGAAGGCCAGGATTACTCAGATTCTAAGAAAAGGCTCCAAGAGTTCCTTTTACTACCCCAGCACAGACCTCTTGCTATCCCTCCTGTTTTAGATATTGTGGATGATGTTTATTTGGAGTCTAGTTTAAATCCAGACTCTCTACCTCCTGCTCCAGCCAAACCAGACAGATACTACAGAGTACCTGACTCACACAAATTCCTTTATAAAAGCCCTGTAGCTGACCCAGAAACAATTTCCCAGGGTCCTAAGGGAGCAAAAGCTTCTATGGCTAAAAATCATGTGCCCTCTGAAAGGGATTCCAGAGCTCTAGATAGATGGGAAAGAAAATATACACCTCAGCAACTCTGGCTATGAGAGCATTAAATTGCCAGTTTCACATGTTGAAATATCAACAATTCCTAATGTCTCAGTTAAAACAAAAAATGAGCACACATTCTGAACAGCCTGAATTCAAGGAAATGCAGGATCTGTTGCATGCAGCTGAACAGGTAGGCAAACATACGTTACAGTGCAGATTTCATTCATTGGAAGCTTCCTGTAGAGCAGCTGTTACTGGCTCTGTCATACGGTGACATGCTTGGTTAAAAGAACAAACCCTCCCTGACCATGTTTAAGCAAAATTATTGGATGAACCTTTACAGCAGGATGTATTTGGTGTCAAAGCATTAGAAGTTTTAAAGAAAATGGAGGATAAGGCAAAGTCTATGCAAACGGTCAAGGATTTTTTGCAAGTACAACCCCCTCGCTTCAGCAGAAATTGGCCAACAAAAAACTGGTCCTTTCCAGCTTCAGACAGATCACAGAGGGGCAAATACAGATGCCCAAGGGGCAGAGGTCAGTCACTGGGCCCTTACAAACCTCACCAATGGGGTTCTGCTACCCAGAAAGGAGAAGACAGGCCCCAAGCTAGCAGAAGACAAACACAATGACTCTATCCTTAAGCTACCAAGCAAAGCTCTCCTGGCATCTCCCTTGGGAGGAAAACTAGCATTTTTTGCAGACAACTGGCACATCATCACAAAAGACAAATGGGTTCTAAACATTGTCTCTCAAGAATACAGATTCCAATTTCATAACTTACCAAGGATCAAAGGAATGCCAAACCTGCCACCAAATCAATGGGCAGAGGCACAAAAACAAATTACAGCTCTCATGAACATGAGAGCCATTCAACAGGTACCTACACAGGAGCAAGCACAAGGATTTTACTCAATATTCTTCCTAGTCCCAAGAAAGGACAAGGCATGGAGACCCATTCTGGATCTTTCAATTCTGAACACCTATCTGCAAGTACCAAAATTCAAGATGCTAACACTACAGCAGCTTCTTCCCATGCTGGGCAAGAATGCTTGGCTAGTCACGTTGGACCTCAAGGAGGCATACCTGCATGTCCCTATCAGACAAAATTGCAGAAGATACATCTGCTTCATTGCAGATTCAACGCATTATCAATTCTCTGCACTGCCCTTTGGCTTATCTACTGTGCCCAGGGTCTTCACAAAATGCCTGGCACCAGTATTTGCATACTGCAGACAAAGAGGAATTCAAATATACCCATACCTGGACGACTGCCTTATTCAAGCAGAAAGCAAGGACATTGTTTTAAAGCATCTGGCATTTGTCAAACACCTTCTAAGTTGCCTAGGGTACACAGTAAACAAAAAGAAATCAAAACTAGTGCCCTCACAAAACATAATATTCCTGGGTGCCAGCTTGAATACAATGGCCCAAATGGCTTATCTCATGCCAGACTAGCAACAACAGCTGTTTCAATATTTCAAAATAATGGCAACAAAGACCCAACTCCCTGCAAGAAAAATTCTGCAGGCCTTGGGATTCATGGCATCTTGCATACTACTAATACCATTTACAAAACTGCATATGAGGAAATTACAATGGTACCTGAAAAGTGCATGGACTCAGCACAGCCACAGCTTGGAAACAATATCACCACTCATTCCCTGCCTTCAACAGGAGTTTCTATGGTGGGCACAGGCATGTCACCTCAACAAAGGTCAGCCTTTCACCTTACCCACAGCCAGGCAAACTATGACAACAGATGCATCGGACTATGCCTTGGGAGCACACATGGCAGGGCAGTGCATTCAGGGCAAATGGACTACAAATCAGAGGCATCTGCATATCAATCAAAAAGAAATGCTCGCAGTACAGAATGCCCTAACTGCTTTCAAGGACCTTCTACACCCAGGACAACTAATAACAAAGACGGACAATACCACAGTCATGTGGTACATAAACAAGCAAGGGGGCACACATTCCTACCCTCTATGCAGGCAAGCAATGACCTTGTGGAACACTGCACTATCTTACTGGTTCAATTACAAGCACAATTCCTGCCAGGAAAGAAAAACACATTGGCAGACGACCTAAGCAGAAACATCATGGATCCACACAAATGGAAACTAGATCCACAAGTATTTGCAATGATAGCTCAAAGATGGGGATGCCCAGACATAGATCTATTTTCAAGCACCCACAACCACCAACTTCAAAAATTTTGCACAAGGACCTTCCATCCACTAGCTTGGAAAGTGGACGCCCTCTCATTCAGTTGGAAAACATTAACAGTGTATGCCTTCCCTCCACTGCCTCTTCTAGCAAAGGTACTGCTGAAAGTCAGATTCGAGAGGACATAAATGATACTCGTTGCACCAGACTGGCCATGCCAGCATTGGTATCCAATTTTGAGGAACATGGCCCACGGCCCACCATGGATTTTGCCACAAATTCCTCACCTGCTCACCCAGCGAGAAAATCAGATTCTACACAGCCAGCTCAAGACTTTAAACCTGGCTGCATGGCAAATTACCTAAACAACCAGCCAACACCTTTACCCAAAGTGGTTATGGATGTCATTCTGGAGGCCAGGAGGCCCAGCACCAGGAAAGCATATTCAGACAAATGGAAAAGTTTTGCACCCGGAACCAGGCTAAAGGCCTAAATCCCCTTGATCCAGACATCTTTCAGATTCTACAATATTTAACTGAGATGTTACACAAGGACTTTCCTTTTCATCTGTTAAGATCCACGCCTCAGCAATTTCAGCTCATTACAGCACGGATCCTCCTTTATTCTCACATCCAATCTTAAGACAGTACCTCAGAGGGGCTAAGAACTTAAGACCACCAAGGAGAGCTCCAACACCTACTTGGGATCTCAACTTTGTTCTGGAAAAGCTTACATTGCCGCCCTTTAAACCAGGTTTTTCAGCTGATTTAAAATTTCTTTCATTGAAAACTGCCCTACTACTAGCAATAACCTCAGGTAGAAGAGGCTCAGAGCTACAGGCACTAATGGCAGTGAAACCTTTCCTCATTTTTCATCAAGACAGAGTCTCTCTATGAACTAATCCTTCCTTTATGCCAAAGGTGATATCCAGTGTGGCCCTAAACCAAACCATTCACTTGCCCACCTTCTTCCCAAATCCCCAGAACAAAGGAGAAAGACTCCTGCACTCTTTGGACATTCACAGGCAATTACGTTACTACTTAGATAAAACTAAGGCTTTCAGAAAAACTGACCAGCTTTTTGTAGCCTATGCTACAGGATCACAAGGAAAAGCCATCTCAAAACAGACCATTTCTAAATGGATAGGGCATTGCATACGATTCTGCTACACACATCATGGGAAACCAGTACCTGCTAACATTAGGTCCCACTCCACCAGAGCTACAGCTACATCAGCAGCCTTTCTCAGGGGAGTGCCAACCAAGGATATTTTAGAAGCTGCTACTTGGAGTTCAGTGCACACCTTCACCAAGCACTATCACTTACATCTATACTCTAAGACTAGAGCTGGTTTTGCCACTGCAGTTCTTACTAGCTTCTTCTAACCCTGCTTGACTCCACCTCCCATTCTTAGCTTTGGGATTCAACCCAAGTGTGATGACTGCAGCAGGGTAACACGATGAACATAGTACAGTTTTGTACCTACCAGAAATGTAGATGTTCGAGTGTTCACCCTGCTGCAGTCCAGGTTACCCTCCCTCCATCCCCTCTGAACTAGCTGAATTTATCTCTACCACTCTATCCTATGCTACCTCTGTGGTGTATTTGCTTGTGCCTAAGGGTATTGTTTTATTTTTATATAGCTATATGTATGTATATATATATATATATATATATATATATATATATATATATATATATTGCCTACCTATTGGGGGCACCTGACATCTGGGGCAAGAAAAACTGAAGAAAATGGCGTCGGATGCCACTTATATACCCCTGGCGCACTGACGTCAGGGAAGAAGCATCTGCAACCGACACCAGACCAAGACTTAATTCGGGCCGACTGCCGGACCGCCTGATGGCAGGATAACCCAAGTGTGATGACTGCAGCAGGGTGAACACTCGAACATCTACATTTATGGTAGGTACAAAACTGTACTTTCTTTTTGGTGCCAAAGAAAACAGGGGACTCGAAGCCCATTCTGGACATATCTACCCTGAACCTGTCAGTTGCCAAAGAGAAGTTCCGGATGGTCACACTATAGTCCATCATGCCGTACCTGCAAGAGAGCGACTGGATGTGCTCGTTAGACCTCCAGGATGCTTCCGCTTCTGGCTAGGAGTCAATCATTACCAATTTTAAGCCCTACCCTTTGGTCTCACCACAGCCCCCAGGGTGTTCACCAAAGTGATGGCAGTGGTAGCAGCTCACCCGAGGCTTCAGTGGATTCAGGTTTACCCATACCTGGACGATTGGCTCTTCACTGCTCCCATCAGGCGTCTGCTTTCTCAAACCAGGGATTATTTCTTGATCCTTGCCCTACATTTGGGGATCACAATCAATGCATGCAAATAACTCCTAGATCCTGTACAGGTGATAGACTACATTGGTGCAAGGAAAGATACATTACAGTGCAAAATCTTCCTGACCTCGGAGAGTACAAAACCTGAGGATGCATGTCTTTCTAATCTACCATTCTCTTCTTCCAACGGCGGAATCAGTGTTGAGGGCCTTAGGTTCAATGGCGGTGACCATAACACTTCTCCCGTGTGCCCAGTTACATATGAGAATTCTACAGTGGACACTAGCTGTACAATGGTCCCTGTTGGAGCTTCCATTGTTGTATCCAGTACAACTCAGTCGAGTCTGTTGGTCATCCATCGTATGGTGGATGTGTTCTTTGGACATTTTGTAGGGACGACCCTTTGTTCCAGCCCCTGCCCAACCCACAGTGACCATGTACACCTCCCAACTCTGGTGGGGGGGGTATTGTTTGGGCAGGACAGTCCAAGGCTTGTGGTCCCCTGTATCGACCAGCTTGAACATAAACGTTCTAGAGATGAGGTTGATCCTTTTAGTGTTGCAGGCCCTTCATGCCTTTTTTCCTCTGGGAACCATTGCAATTCAGTCAGACAACATGTCAGTGGTCAGATATATCAACAAACAGGGAGGGACCAGATTTTACCCCCTTTGTTGCAAGGCCATGAGAGTGTGGGAATGGGCGATCTCCACTGGTCGTTTTCTCATCGCAACGCACTTTCTGGGAAGGTCCAACATTCTAGCGGACAGGTTGTCGGACTATTCGAATGCCTTACGAGTGGTCTCTGAATCTTTCACTAGTGGAGCAGATCTTCCTTGAGTGCGGTCAGCCTTGCTGCAATCTCTTCGCATCTACTTCCAGCGTGAAGTGCAGTGAATTTTTTGCTCTGAACCCCGTGCCGGGGGAGTCCCCCAGA
This sequence comes from Protopterus annectens, assembly GCF_019279795.1. NCBI lineage: Eukaryota > Metazoa > Chordata > Ceratodontiformes > Protopteridae > Protopterus > Protopterus annectens. The sequence continues at coordinate 849,559,009 of NC_056726.1, read as the reverse complement.
GATGCTGTAGTCCATGCTTGGTCTCCCGATCTTCTGTATGCTTTCCCTCCATCTCTTATTCCGAGGTTTCTACAGAAAGCTCGTCGACTGGGGAGCAAAGTGATCCTCTTTGCCCCATTTTGACCTCGCCAGATATGGTTTCCCTTCCTGTGGTCTCACCTTCTGGCTCCTCCTTGGATCTTGGATCCATTCAGGATCTAATTTCACACCCATCGGGGGTTCCTCATCCAAATCTGGACAGTTTGAAGCTCACAGCTTGGCTACTCCATTTCCCATGATTGCTAAGACTCCTGGATTATCCTCTTTAGTTAGGTCTATTTTGGTGGCTGCTCATAAGTCTTCTACCAGGAAGGTTTATGGGAGTAAATGGAAACGTTTTTCCTTTTGGGCCTCTCAAAGGAGTTTAGACCCCTTCATGGTCTTATTTCTGCCATTCTTGATTTTTCTAGCTGATATTTTTCAACACGGAGCTAGTTCTTCTACTGTCAAGGTTCAGTTGGCTGCCATTTCTTATTTTCATGTGGGTGAGAATTATGCCTCTCTAGCCTCCTCCAGGCTGTGTAAAGCCTTTATTAAAGGGACTTATCTATTACGACCCCCCGGTCAAGGATCCTGTTCCCCCATGGGACCTTACCATGGTTCTTCAATCTCTGGTCGCTCCGCCTTTTGAACCCGCTGCTACCACAGATCTAAAATATTTATCTTGGAAAACAGCATTTCTTGTGGCTATTACCTCTGCAAAAAGTGTTTCAGAACTGCATGCCTTGTCTGTCAAAGTTCCTTATATGATTTCTCACAAAGAGAGGGTTTCCCCTTCAGACCAATCCATCCTTTCTGCCTAAGGTGGCATCACCAGTTAATATCAATCAAACCATCAGTTTACCAGTTTTCTTTCCTAATTTTGCTAACAAGATGGAATACAAACTCCACCTGCTGGATGTTCATAGACAGTTATGATTCTATTAACACAGAACAAAAAATTTCTGTAAATCTGATCAATTGTTTGTATCCTTCTGTAAACCTTTTTGGGGGAAACCTATCTCCAAGGTCACTATTGCTAGGTGGATTTATTCATGCATCCTTCAGGTTTATAAGAACAGAGGCATGTCTCCTCCAGGTCAGGTGAGAGCTCATTCCACTAGATCCATGGCTACATCTGCGGCCTTTTGGTCTAGACTCTCTTTGGATGATATTTGTTCTGCAGCTACTTGGTCCTCATCTCATACAGTTATTTCTCATTACAAATTGGATTTGACTTCCAGAAAGAGAGCATCCTTTGGTTCCGCGGTGCTCCGGAATATCCTTCCATGAGGGCCATCCAGGAGTTTAGTAGCTGGGGGACAGTGTCCCACAGTTTGAAGACCAAATGAAGTAAACTTCTTCAGATAAAGATGATATGTACTCACCATAACGTTCCATTTGAGTAGTTCTACTTCATTTGTCTTCAACCGTCCCTCCCTCCCTCCTTCCCCCAGACCTTGGCATGTGAACAGCGTATGGACTGCAGTTATAGGTCGTAAGTATTTTTTCAGGTTGGGTTATTAGTATAAGATTCAGCAAACTTGATCTGGGGGTTGGAAGGTAGTAGAGGTGTATTATGGGTAAGGGGAAGAACACGGAGCAGATGCTAGTAAGATTGCCGGCTCGAATCCGATACAGATCCAGTATCCCACAGGTTGAAGACAAATGAAGTAGAACTACTCAGATGGAACGTTATGGTGAGTACCTAACTTATTTATTTTCCACATCTCTTGCCTTCTCATCTGGTCCTTCACGTTATATTCTTTTTGCTTTTTGGCACATTCAGTTGCTATCTGAGTTTTATCTACTCCTGGTTTGATTTCCATTCCTGTTTGATGCAGATATGCTTCTGCTAGCCTAAGCAGGGAAGTCATCTTAGATTTATTCTCCTCATGTTTTAGAAATTTTCACTACATTTGGGTCTTGAGGTCAGCAGATATGTGTGCAGTCCCAAGATTGCAGACAATACATGTAATCAGTTTCAAGGAAGTCCATTCCTCCTTCAGAACGGTGAATATATAATCTTGGTATGCCCTGATTTTTAGAAATCATTTGGTGAGCATGAAGCATCTTTCCTGTTTTCCTATCTAATCTAGCCATCACGTTTTGGGGCTAGTCAATCACTTCAAAGTTAGGACAGGAAGAGCAAATTGGTTTATAGCTTGGATTTTGTTCCTAGATGTCAACTCTGTTTTCAGGATTAATTTAAGTTTTCTGAAGTACTCCTTACTAAGTTTTATTCACATTTGTTCATGTTTTATTGTTGATCCTTCATCAATTCCCAAATATTTGTATACACTCTCTTGCTCACGTTCAATGTTTAACGGATTAAGGGCAAGGCAGAATAGCAGCTGTGACAGAGTGTCACCCTGGAATATCTTCCTTTGGATTTTTGTCCCTGGAATAATAAGTTGTCCTTTATCATGACTTAATTGAAAAGTGGTCTGCCATTGTTTCATGGTCACTGTAATGTAATCGATAAGTGTAGGCTGTATCTTACACATTTTTACCCACTCTTTATCCATGAATATGGGATACTATCAAATGCTTTCTCTGCAGTTTGCTTGGTGGTATTTTAGAACAAGTTGTTTTACAGGCAGGGGAAAAAGTAAATCTTAAACATAAATTATTGTATAAAGAAGCTGTTTATATTTTAAAATGTAATACTTTGAATCCTAAAGGGTTAAATAGGGATTGTGACTGGAAATATGTAATTAGTTAGATGATTTGTTATTTTATTGGAATGTTAATTGTTTTATATGGACGTGTATGTAGTAGGTTTCTTTGAGTAGATGTTAACTCCTTTGAAGGCTTTTTGTGCTGAGGCACTAGTGTGTGTCCATTAAACGATCTGCTTTATCTGTGGCTGTGGTATTTTATTTATTGCTCCCCACTTTAAAGTTGAGGGGACAGTGCAAGATTGGAAAATGACACACAGCATTAGAACACCTAACCTTGAGTCTGGTGAGGTCTGCTAGGTAAGACAAATTAAAAGGAGTTTTAGGTGGGTACATTGCTAGGATTTGTGAAATATGAGTGTAGACTGGCCCTAATTTCAACAGTAACTTATTCAGAAAGATTAGAGCTGGATTCTAATTTTAGGAAGGTTTTAGAACTGAGGTCTTTAAAAGTGGACCAGAACTTTTTTGATTTGACTAGGTAAGTGGTTTGAAGACTCCTCTAGTTTTTAGCCTTGGCACGTAGTGCTGTTGTGAGTAGATTGTTTAAGTTGCCCGTAATGGTGAAACTAAGGAGCATTGTGTGGTTGTGCTTTTAACAACTAGCTTAAGGGGTCAGTAAATCAAGGTACTTAACTGCCTTAAATAAAAAAAAAATATGTTCTACTTCACAACCTTGATGCATACTTTTCCACTTTGTTTCTTAAACCTGAGGTGAAGGTTTAGACTGCCACTCATGGGTTCTGTTTAATATCTTTTATTTTCACTAAGGCAAATTGATTTCTATGTATATGTGTATGATTATGCCAAAGTCTCCACTGAGCTTGTCTGCAGTTCATGGTTCTTTTTTTCTGATTTTTAAGGAGTCAGTCAGCAACTTCGTTGATCACAAATTACTGTTTTTTTTTCCTGTGGTTTAATGTTTTTCCTTATCATTGGGAGATGACCTATCCCCAAGGCTGGAAAACCATTCTACATCACTACAAAGTGAGTTTGTATGCATATATGTGTATATATCTACATATATATATATATATATATATATCTATGTGTGTGTGTGTGTGTGTGTGTGTGTGTGTGTGTGTGTTTATTTATTTATTTATTTTATTTTACATTTGTTTGCTGGGCTAGTCTAGCTGGATACATGTCCATTTTCAGTAGAGGCCCAGGGAGATAAGCTCCAAACATTGGTAAATTACAAAAAAGATTACAATAGTTAAAAATGACTAAATTCAAATACAAATAAATTAAAAAAAGATTTAAGAGAATCAAAAAATTGTTTCTGTGAATAATAGCTTGCAGGCTGTGCAAGGTTTAAAATACAATTGAGTACGAGGACACTCAGAATTCTGAAGTAATGATTAGTAGGTCTGAGAAAGAGAAAGAGAGAGAGCAGAAGAAGGCAAGAATCACAAGGGCTAGAATAAGGTAGATTCTGTTGATTAAAGCTGTAGAGGGGACAAAGGTTAGAAGGAAGGGGTATATAAAAAAGAGCATTAAGGGTGGAAAAGTAGGGTTTAGTCTGGTTTAGAACAGGGACAAAGCCAATGAAATTTCAGATGTTCTTTGAGATGTTTCTTGAAGAGTGGTGTGGATGAGAGAGAGACGTGAGTGTACTAGGAAGATTGTTCCAGATTTTACCCACAATGTTAGTAAAAAGTGAGTCCCCAGCTTTATTGTTTGATTTAATATTGGAGATTAATAGCTTATTTGCTGAGTGAAGTGTTGCAAGATTTCTATATGGGGAGATCAGGTTAGAGAGGATTGTGGTATTGTTTGGGTGATGAAGAATATTATGTGAGATAAGCAGTTGCTTATACCAGGGATTCCCAACCCGGGGTACGCGTACCCCCAGGGGTATGTGCTTGGTTGGTTAGGGGTATGCGGGGAAAAATTAGCAATGGCGGAAAGTAGTCCTGCCTTAGGCACTTCAATCGCGCAAACTCGGAAGTTTTCACAATCGCGCAAACTCGGAAGTGTTCTGTGAAGGCGCCGTGTTCCGCTGAATACTGTAACCGTTACAGTTAACTGAAGAAGGTTGTGTGTCGCTGCGTGTAATTCTGTGTCAGGTGTGTGCAGGAACTGTGGGATCACGAAAACAGGAAAGGTAAGAACAACACCTTGTTAACACTGCATTTTACAGGTGCTTTTAAATAATATTTCACAAGTGTTGTAAAAATTTTGTTTAGATAGAGTTAGACTGAGAATAACCTTTTAGATTTAGAATTTCGTAGTATGGCTTTATATTGGCATCCTGTGTGTGCTTATTTAAATGGTTATTAAAATTAGCTTAATTTTTAAAATGAGCCTAATTTTATAAATATTTAGATTTTACTGTTAGTAAAGTGTAGTATTTGTCATTTTGACAGAGGTTTTTACTAGTAGGGGGTATTGTTTCAGCACTATTTGTTCATGCTTAACTTCATTGTTTGCATGTATAGTATTATTTCTTGTATGCTTACTGATAAAGAGAAGCACATTTAAACAATTTGTTAATCTTTTTAATTAAGCGTGAGCTTAATTACCAGTTGTATATAAAGATAGTGAGCACTGTTTTGTAGTTTTTAGTCTGAAGGAGAGACGCTGTAATTTTCTATTAAAATTGTTTGCCTTGGGATTTGGTTTCTAGCTCATCTGTTTCTTAGAATTTCCGAACTTGTGCATTCAGATGTGGATTTTTTTTTTTTGCACTGTCAGCCTAGGCCCTATGGTTACACTTGATTTCTTTTTGCTCAGCAGAAGCTAATTTGAAAAGAAGGAATGTATATGTATGCCTGCCATCATTCAGTATGAGTGTGTTCAAACACTGCTGTGACCTACGTATGACTCTGCAGCAGACAGTACTAGTCTGTATGAATTTATTAGTCTTAAGAAGACTATATACTTCAGTTGATGTGTTGCTGTACTCAATGTTTGATGCCAGTAGTAGTTGTGCAACTGTGGTTTTAAGAAGAAATCTGTTCTGAGAGAGAAATTTTCAAACTAAGTTTCTGTGTTACTACTGTTTTGTATGGAGATTCCATTTGTCTTGACTGCTGAAAGAGATTTCAGTCTGAGCTGTCAGATCTGTTTATGTCTGAGTTGTAACAGATTTATTTCAGTTGTAAGGAAGACTGCGTAACTGTAAGGACATGTGTGATATCTGTTTTAGGTTCCAGCTACTTGTATGCCCCTCCCAAAAAAATCCTCAAAGTTATTGAATATTTGCATACTCACTAGTTTTTGATGCGATAAAATTGGTTTTGCCACCTTGCTGTGTAATCAATGGCATACACTGGCAGGTTTTTACAGTTTCTAGACTGGGATGTGCGTCTGGTAATATGTCATGCTATTTAAATGTTGGGACCCCATTAAACAGTTGTGAAAGCCAATTAATAGTGTTCTTGCATTCACATGCAGGTATATATCGGCTGCTGTAGCAACTCAGCACACAGGTCTGCACCTACAGTCATTTGGCAGCTCTACATTTTTCTTTATTATTGTATCAGAGAGCACATACATCATTAAGCATCGCTGCAACAGTTCTTAGAATTAGGGCTCTATGCAATATGTGTATTTCCTTACTTAATTTAAATTAAAATGTATATCTAAAAATAATAAATCTTATATTTAGGGTGTATTTGTGTATATGCATTTCATGCTATGTAAACATTTATTACTATTCAATGCATGTCATCAGCTCCCCAACTAAAGCACCTTATCTCAGTTCCATTTAGTCAACGGTATGTCAAATGTTAGTTTGGTGTCTTTTACTGCTCTTGATGAGTTGTTTCATATTTTAAACTTGCATTATGATTCGGCTGAAGTGGTCATTACATCATTAGAATTTATGTAAACTTTACCAGTTCTGTTTTTGAGAGTGAGAAAAGGAATTTAGAAGATATGCCTGGTATATTGATATTCAGTTGAGTGGATAGTTTGCATATTGCAGTTACTATATTTCTAATTATCAAGCATGGTAGTCTTTTTTTTTTGTTTTTCTTAGCTTTACCTTAGCTTGCCTTTTGTCTTATGGCTTTTGTTACTCCCTCATCTCTTTTGTATAGCTGTATAGCTACACAGCCTTAAAACTTTAAAAAATACAATAAATAGCTGAATATCACATTTAACTGTGAGCTTCCAGATGAAGTTGTTAGTAAGCCATTATTAAGTGTTCCACATTTTGACCATTTGTTCCACATTATGAGGGCTGATTTTCCTCATTTTGGAGATGGAAAGCTGAAAGCTATGCCTGTAAAAAGTAAGAATTTAGCTAGGAGAAGCACTGGTAGTAGTAGTAGTGCTTGAAGATTATGCAAGTCACGTTTTGGGAAAGGTAACTAACTCATAGCAGCTGATATGTTTGTAGACCAAGTGAATTAAGTTCTTGGAGATCAATTGGTCCTTTCCAGACTTGAATTGTAGTACTTGCTGAGATACACTTGATGCTTAGGTTAGAGTTAGATTAGAAATTAAATGAGATATATGTTAATAATTACATTATTTTAATGACTTTTGTTTGGCAAGAGAATGTAGTGGAATGTTGTATGACTTTTGGGTGAACATGCACTCTGATATATAAAGTTGTTTGTTAATAGCAGCCTCTAAGATTGTCATACTGACTGATTTGAAAACTGCCTTTAATCTTAATCCGCCACTGGTCAGATGCATTTTCTTTGAATGTGGATTTCAATACTGATTCAGTGAATATGAGTTTCAGAGGCAGAGAAGTTTTAATGCCAAGTCTGTTTTCATTGCAACACTTTGTTTAGCTTTAGCAAATGTCTGTCAGTGTTTGTGCTTTATTAAGTATATTTGAAATACAAATTTTAAATTAAATCCAAATATCTGTAATCATTAGAAAAAGTGTGCACACTGACAGTTTTGAACAGTGTTTATGGCAAATGGGGAGAAGTGGGGATACAGCCAAGTAATGGGAGAATGGAATGGCTGTGGGGCAGGGGCAAAATTACACACATTTTGCTTTCATGTAGTACTACTTACATTTTTGACATGGAAAATTGAGAAACTTAGTTTTTCTTATCTTAACAGTTACAGTTCTGTTTATCATTATTTAAATTTAATATTAAAATTAATTTCGTAATTGTCTTATTACTAGATATTGTGATGGATAAGTGGCTGAAACCAGGCACAAAAGAGCTGACGCAGGATATGAGCATGGAATGTGATCAGAGTACTTCTCAAGACATGTCCAACATTTTGGTGTAAAACACTAACCAGGCACAGTCCTTAGTTTCTCAAAGAGGGAAAAGAGAAAGTACTGTGATGGATACATGAAATATGGATTTTAGGTATGTGGGAAATGAAGACTGTCCTAAGCCCCAATGCGGTGTGTGGGAAGTGCTGTCAAATGGTAGCATGAAACCTTCCCTACTTTTACGACATTTAGAAACAAAACATGCTAACTATAAAAACAAAGAATACAGTTTTTTCAAACGGTTAGTGGAAAATAACAAAAGAATGAATCTGACATCATACATCCTGTCAGGTAACAAAGACTACGAAAACGCAGTTGAAGCTAGTTACCGTATTAGTTACCGTATCGCAAAATGTGGTAAAAGTCATACCATAGCCGAGACTCTAATATCTCCCTATATAACAGATGCCGTTCGATGTATGCTTGGAGAAGAACATGTGCGGAAAATGACCACCATCCCTCTTTCGAACAATACCATATCTCGAAGAATTGAAGAGATGTCTGATGATGTTGAAATGACAGTAATAGGTAGAATTAAAAGCAGTAATATTTTTGCTATTCAAGTTGATGAAAGTACAGATGTTGCCAATTGTGCTATTTTGCTTGTTATTGCAAGGTATTTGAAAGATAATGAAGTTGAAGAAAACCTTTTGCTTTGTCATCCTCTGTCACAACGCACAAGGGGTGAGGATATATTTAATGTTATTGATTGTTATTTCAAAGAAAAGGAGATTAATTGGTCTAACTGTTATGGATTATGTACCGATGGTGCCAAGTCTATATCAGGGATTTACTCTGGTCTTCGTGGTCTTGTCATGAAGGTAGCTCCCAATATAAGTTAGAGCCACTGTTGCATCCACAGACAAAGTTTAGCATGCAAGAACCTCCCTGGTGAATTAAAAGTTGTTTTGGATGAAGCTGTGAAAGTGGTGAATTTTATAAAATCAAAGTCCACAAACTCAAGAATTTTCAAAGCTCTGTGTGAAGAGATGATGAGTCCTCATTCTACTCTGCTCCTTCATACAGAAGTAAGGTGGCTTAGTCGTGGTAAAGTACTTACCCGGCTGTTTGAACTTAGACATGAAGTCCAGGTGTTTTTCGAAGACCATCCTTTCTTCCTTGCTTCCAAGTTACATGACTGTAATTGGCTTCAGGCACTTGCATATTTATCAGACATTTTCCAGATTATAAACAAATTAAATTTGACATTTCAGAATAGCTCAATAACTATCTTCAATGTCTCAGACAAAATTGAATCTATGATTAAAAAAATAGATTTTTGGAGGTCATGTCTTGAAAATGGCCAAACTGAGGTATTTGAAACTCTGCATAATTTCTTATCTGAAAACAAGCTTAATCTATCCCGGGAAATAAGGAAGAAAATAAATGAACACTTGAATGGGCTAAAATCAAACTTCCAGAAGTACTTCCCCAAACTTGAAGAAGAAATCTATTGGATTTCAAATCCTTTTGAAGAACAATATGTCCAGGCAGCTAAATTATCAGTCAAGGAGAAAGAGAAGTTGATTGAACTTTCAACTGATAGTACTTTAAATGCTGAATTCAAAGGACACTTTCTTATTAACTTTTGGGCAAACATCATCAGAGAATACGAACAGCTTTCTGACAAGGCCCTTTTGCTTCTTTTGCCATTTACAAGTACTGAACTAGCAGAGAGCTTTCTTCTTATGTCTTAATTAAAAACAAATATCGTAATAAGCTGAATGCAGTTCCAGATTTACGATTACACCTGTCATCAGTTGAACCCAATTTCAAAAAACTATGTGCCTCAAAACAAGCACAGGCTCACATTAAATATGTGCAAGATAAAGTTGCTTAATAATTGTTTGTAGTTTGAAATTTTATTAAGTTTGAAATGTTTAATTGTATGATAACTTTATAACTTATTTATATGTATCGCTGATATATAGACTGTTTGTTCACTTTACTATTAAAGATTGTTTTTTATTATTAAATCTTATTCGTTACATTTACAACACATACATTGGACATAAAAGCAACTATTACAAATGCCAACAATATGAGGGGTACAATTTCAGGGAAATGGATTGCCAAGGGGTACGCAAGTCAAAAAAGGTTGGGAACCACTGGCTTATACAGTAGATGGTTTTGTAGTTCTGACCATCCAAGTTGTTTAAGATTGTGACAGTGGTGGGTTCTGAAAGGGGTGGCAGTGACAAATCTAGCTATGTTATTATAGCTAGTTTCAAGCTTGCTTAGATTGTGTTTTGATAGATTGATGTATATGGCGGAAGCATAGAATAGAGTAGAAGCTAGGTGAGTCTGGGCAATGGAAGTTTTAGCTAGTGGTGTGAGGAAGGGTTTGATTCTGTACAGGGAGCCTAGTTTTTTATTGACAGTCTGTATAGTATTGTTGATATCTTCGTCGAAACTGAGGTTATTATCTATGGTTATGCCCAGTAGACGTGTAGTAGTGTCAGGGGAAATAGTAGTTCCATTGTTAGAGGTAATTGTGAAGTGGAACTCTGGTGAGTTTTGAGTGGGGGCAAAAAGTAATAATTTTGTTTTTTTAGGGTTAAGGAGGAGGTAGTGATGGGTGAACCAATTTTTGACGGTGTTAAAAACTGCTTGAGTAAGGGTCTGAAGAGAGATTGATGACTTAGCAGTACAGATTAAAGTAGAATCATCAGCGTATTGTATGCATGTGGCTTGAGGAACAACAGTATTTAGATCATTAATAAAGATGGAAAATAGAAGAGGGCCAAGGATAGAGCCTTGAGGGACTCCAATGTTTACAGGGAGGGGTGTGGAGAGATTATTGTCCCAGAGCACTGCTTGTCAT